>NW_015536542.1:1172050-1185581 GCF_001515605.1 Sinocyclocheilus anshuiensis
CTGGAGTGACTGAAATAAGATGTCGGTATGACTCTTACGTGTGCTAAGTGAAGTCTGTTGAAGTCTGGTTTTATATTCTTAAAAAAACATTGTGGCTTTTCTCCTATTTATAATTCAACACAAAGATTTCATGAGAACAGAGAAATTAAAAAAAAAATTTTTATCAGTCTTTTTATTCAGACTGAACCAGATCATGATTTCTTTGAAAACAAACAAGTTAATATCAAAACCTATTTAGCATTTTTGGGTCTTAAAATTGAATAATATAATATAATATAATATAATATAATATAATATAATATAATATAATATAATATAATATAATATAATGATGAAAAATTGTTAAAAATGTATTTTTAATTTTTTTACACACACATAATGTTTTAAGTCCAAAAAATGTTTAAATTAAATATTAAAGGAAGATGAGAATGTATGAACTGATGTGTACAGGCTACTTGCTTAATAAATGGACATGAAATATTGATTAGAGAAATGACTATAGTGCATGAGAAAAAAGAGACAACATGAAACTGGGTCAATAATCTATTATACCGTTTAGCAGTCATTAGACAAAAATATGTTTAGTCAGTAGCAGTATTCACCATTGAAGTCCTAAAATTGTCTCTTAATATTAAATTGTTTTCCTCCCCATTTTTTATTTAAATGCATGCATCATCAGGCATTGTGAACATACAAATCAGATGGACAGTCAGTGGAAAATCTGCCTCACAATGCCAGATTTCCTGACGTCAGTTAAACTAAGTGGGCTGCAAGTTGAAGTACAAATAATTAACACACTTCAAGGAACCGCAGTCTCCGCTGTTGAATCACAGGCACCAGGTCCAGGGAGATTTAAAATTACTGATGTCTATAAACACCATCTGATTAAAACAAATATGTCAGCCTCTAGTCAGTGAAAGGAGGTGCTTAATCTTTAGAAAATGTGGACTGTCAACATTAGAGGGTTAAACTAAATATTATATTAAGACATTATTTGGGACATGTCTAAACACAGTTTGATTTGAGTGGCTTATTTTCTAGCAACAAAGCTATGTTTAAAACTAGATTTTTCATGCTAGGTCATTTTAAAAGCAAATACACCATTGAAAAGTGTCACCCATATCATCTCCAACAGTCCACATAAGGTCACTGGAAAGATCCATTCAAGTACACTTGCAAAAGTGCAGGTGCACACACAGACACGCACAGATGCACAGGTACAAACACTTTCATATTTACTGGACAGCCAATTAATATGCAAATATTAGAAAAGTTCTGACTCCTACTTAAAGCTATGTAAAGCATAAGAAGCATCCACACATGGGGATCTGAGTGAGTGTGAAACAGGCAGTGGGAGGGAAATTTGGATGCTTTAGTTCTAGTCATGTCCAGTTGTTCAGTACAACAGAAGAGTGAGACAATTAATATACAGCAAAACGGATACAGTATATTTGCAATAAATAAAAGACTAAAAGTATCATTCACTCTGGATCCTGTTTACAGTATTTTGTGGTACTCTGTGTAGTTTTATTATTACTCATTTACAGAATGCATTTGCATGTGTATAATTTTTGAATCACTCTTGGACTCTACAGCCAGCTAATTAAAAGAGATGAGAATTAAAATTTTTAACTGATTTTTTTTCCAAATTCCGTTTTTTTTCAAATGTAATTTTTCTGCATTCCTTTATTTCCATTTTAATATTTCAGGACTAAATCAATGTGATGGACATAATCAAAAAGCATGTATAATTCATTTAAATTATGACATTTTCTGTATTTATGATTTAATACAAATTTATTATCAAAAACGGTGGTAATCAAATGAAGACATGAAACATTAACAATTTAATTAATCTCTTCAAATTAAGCAGATTAAACCGAGCCATTCATTCACACAGAGAAATGCAGACCTCATATCTAAATAGTCCATAACGCGATTTGACTATTGTCCAGTGCTACTTTTGATTTACCCATCCAAAATTCCAATTTCAATGAGATTTTTATCCACAATTCCCTATGCATTTTCCACATTGTGGAAATCATAGGGCCTTACACTGTGTATAGTTTGAATGCACATTTGCCTAATGCATAAAAATAAATGTTAAATATCTTTAAGTCTTCACTATTTCAGGTCCTTATGTGTGACAAATTAAACAGGAAGTATAAATATTCCATGTAATCTCTCATTTAATATCAAAAATTGCATAAATAGTATACAAAAAAAAAATAGTAAAATGATATTGCATAGTTTAAAGTGCAGTAATAGCATGTCACCTCAGCCTTCTAAAAGTTTATATTTTATCTACTCAAATGCATAACCTAAATATACGTATCATGTCTAAAGTCAACAGAATCAGAGCTTTATTCTCCTCCAGAAATGAAGGTTTTGCAATGATTGTGATTTTACAAAAGCTTTAAACCAATGTTTCTCAACTCCAGTCCTCAGGACTTACCTGCCAGAATGTTTCAGTTTTCCTCGTCGATATCTACCACAACCAGTTTCTGCATTTACATTATTACAAGACAACACATCTGTTTTCATCCAGTCCAACAATCATTCCTCAACCAATAACCAATAACATGCTCACTGCATTCTGATTCAGAATAAAGTCATGCATGAAATAATGCATTGTGATTTTAATGCATGATTTATTTATTTATTTCAGACTTAAACGTCTATGCTTGTTTATATTGTGCCAAATGCTTCAGCCATTTCACATTCTGTCTTTCTCATAAAACACAGGCCACAGAGAAAGTTTACATACTGTAAATATTTAAAACTAGTCTCAAAAGCCTACATCAATTTAATTGTAAAAAAAAAAAAATGGTGCTGTAAAACATCTCTATTCCCTGATTATATTCTCCATAATAACACTGTACTGTACTTTTACATTCAGTAAGAGTGAATGTTTAATTATGAGCCTCAATCAGATGTTAAAGTCCCCCAGCAGCCTTTGTGGTCTATTTCTGTGTCTCTGTCTAAAAGCAGACAAGTATTTTTTCATACAGACTCAACTAAGAGACCATTATGGCTCACAGATTTTATATCCACTCTCTTATGTCTCCCTCTTTGCGGTTTTCCTGAAGTCACGTTCTTGAAGCGTTCCTTACTTTTAGATTCCAGATCAGTGATTATGGATCACTGGAGCTCAATATAATGCCATCCAGAGATCTCAGAGGACCGCTGACTGACACTTGTATGGAAGCTGTTTCATGGGTCCTGTGACTGTCAAGGTGATATATAACATGACAATGAAATTAATTTTTAATCCAGTTACAATTTTTTTCCATTTTTATGCAGATTAATTATTCATTTTACTCATCTGTGCTTTCATGGTTGTACCGTAATTAAAGCAGAGCTCAGAGACAGTACATCACTGCCTTATAAATAAAACCATAGCAAGTGAAAGCAGAATACACTTACAGATGTTTTAACATGAGGAATGACATGACCAGCCAGAATGAGGGATCTGTGATGACTGAAAATTAACAGCAGTCATTTGCATATTTAAAAGCACTCATTTGTTTAAGTCCATTTATAGATCTTCTTGCCATAAACAGAGAGTCAGTTTTCTTCAGTGCTTGTTGTCCACAGCCCCCGAAGCCTGTTTCAAGCTCCCATTCGATTCCTAGAAAATGTATGTGATTTCAACAAAAACACTCATCTAATGGAATAATAAAGTAGATATAACATTAACACCAACTTTCTGACTCAACGATCAGGTCAGAGTTGTTCAGATTTTGAGAAATGTAGCATTGCATCACTTACTCACCAATGGATCCTCTGCAGTGAATGGGTGCCGTCAGATTGAGAGTCGAAACAGCCAATAAAAACATCACAATATGCATGTTTGTAATAAACAAACTCATCATTAAGACACTTAATTGAATTTCCACTTCATTAACTGATGGAGTGGATGTTTGGATGTTACTGTGATGTTTTCATCAGCTGTTCAGACACTAATTCTGACACCCACTCACTGCAGAGGATCCACTGATGAGCAAGTGATAATACTACATTTCTCCAAATCTTTTCTGATAAATAAACTCATCTACATCTTGGATGTAGTGTGTACATTTTCAGCAAATTTTCATTTTTGGGTGAACTATTCCTTTAAGATTCATCATATTATATAACTTTTTGTTTCACAGAAGAAATAAAAACGGTTATTTTTTGGCTTTTTCACACTGATTCAATTCCCAACAGTTCATCTGAACATCTGCAGATCAATTCCTTAGCTGGACAAAAACCAACTTCACGAACAGAATTAAATTGACTTTCTGGCCTTTATGACTGTGTTTGCAATAGCACAATTTTTGGCATGTTCATCCTAATCTCTACGCCAATATTCTAGGAGGTGAAAACAACACTGCACAGACAGAACCCGTGCTCATGTGAAAACATATTCCCAACAAGTCCTGAGTAATATTTCGCTGAAAACCCCAACGCTAACACTGATCTGAGCCAGGTGGATCCCACTTGAGAGGAAACAGCTGCTATTATGACCAACATAATGATCTCAGCTCATTTGCTGTACTTCTTTTTATGAAAAATTAGCATTTTCGTGTAATGTGAATCAGGTTTAAACAGCGTGTTCTATCAGACAGCACATGTTGGTTATAATAGGAAACTTCATGAGCTCAAGATCTTTATCACAATATGAAAATAACTTAGCAACAGTATTTCTCAGTGTTTCACAACCAACTGTGACTCCTCTGTAATTCCTCAACCGTGAAGAAAGCACACAGCTTCTCCCACACTCACACACTGCCCACACATCCGAGAGGATTAGTCCTCCTATGCCCTGAGAGCCAGCATTCTTCAGCTTCGACAAAAATAGGAACGTTATTTAAAATATGCAAAGCAAGTGGAATTTCAACTGAATGTCACCTGATGACGAGATGGAATCAAAAGAGTGGCGTATAACCTGTCATGTGTTCGCTTCTACGTTGATGACATCACTGTGCTTTCAATGAACGTGACACACATTAGTTCTAAATTTCTTCAGACAGCATGAACCCTGCATTACTGGTCCATTGTTGACTGACAGCTACGCACTCTAAGAAAAGTCAGTAAAAATATGTATCCGTATTTATTTTTCACATTTGTTTTAAGTGTATTTTGAATTATACATTGCATTTTGTGTTCTAGGGTTGAAGGAAATGTCCGCAAAGGTAATCCGTTGAGTTTATATCAATATTTGGAGCCCTTAAACGAAATGTTTTCAAGGCTTTATTAAGCAATATCACATGCATGTGGCAGAATCGCTGAAAAACAACATGATGGTGAGTGTGATATTCGTTTTAAACAACAGTTCAATAAGAAGTTAAAATTGACAAACTTATATTTTACACACTATATTTGTCTGTTTTGAGTAAATGATTCACCCTGAATGAATCAGCGTTTTTGAACAAATAAACTGGTTCGGTTGAGTAAATGATTCAGTGACTTGTTTCACTCCTGAATGTATCAGCATTTTTAAACAAACCATTTGAATGAATGATTCAATGACTGATGAAGTTATGAAGTCAATTTATGATGAAGTTATGCTAAAATATTGTGTGTATGTGTATTGTCATCCACGTTCTGTGGACTCAAAATAGTTCCTAAAAGATCTGTTTCTGGCTGCATTTCAGTCGAGTGCTTTAGGCCCTCATGAAAGTTTTACTGGAGAACTCTTTGAAAGGCCTTGGGAGAACATCTTTTCTAAAGCACACAGCTTTGTGCTTCACTGGAGCTGATGGGATCCAAACAGATGGCTCGGGGTGCGCTGGAAAAGAAAAATCTCTGCAAACAAAAATATCTCTAATTGGCTTTAAAAATGACAGCTTCAGTATAAAGCCTGGCAATGCTATGCTTGCAAGGATCAAACAGCTCATGACGGCTCCAAGCACGATTCGGCTTTTGTGTTTTCGTACCAAGCGCCCACTACAGACTGAAAAAAAATCAGTCTTTGCAGCCCACTTTGAAGAGATATGCAGCTTGAACATGATGTGTAAATAGGACACTAAGGTGGTACAAAGTGTTTGATGTTTGCAAAATCTCTACATAGGACCCTCAGCGGTTATGACGTGAGCGTTAGATGTGCTCTGCAAAAAAAGCCCCATCTATAATAGCGCTGACCACAGCAAGGAACTCTGCACTCCAAAACACACACCTGCCTTTTATCTTCTCAGTCAGAAACATTGAAAGCAAGCAGCTTTAGCAGTGGTTCTGATTTTCAGGAGTTTCAGGAACATTAATTAAGATGTTCTTCTTGAAGTATAATTTGCCACAATCCTGATGTATTTTCTCAGAAATTGAGTAAAAAAGTCATAATTGTGAGATCAAAAATTAACTTTTTCTTATTCCATGGCGGGGGAAAAAACAGAATTAAGAGATGTAAACTGAGAAACTGAAACTGAGTTCTCAGAAAAAAAGTCAGAATTGCAGGACGTAAACTCGTAATTCTGAGAAAAAAGCCAGAATTGTAAGATAAAAAGTCACAATTACTTTTTATATTTTTTATTCTATGGTGAAAAAAATTATTGTGAATTATAAACTCGTATGTAAACTCTGAATTGTGAGGAAAAAAGTCAGAATTCTGAGTTTAAATCTTGCAACTCTGTTTATATCTTGCGGTTCTGACTTCTTTTTCTCAGAATTGCAACAGTCAGACTTGTGAGACAAAAAATCACTATTACCTTTTTTTATTTAGTGGCGGAAACGGGCTTCCATATAGAATAGAGAAATATTAGGTGAAACATATGTCTTCATTACATTAAAGGTAGTGTGACAGCAATCTAGTCTCATTTTTCAAGAGCCATTTTCACCTAGTGACAGTACAGTAGATGTGTTAAAGAGTCTCAGGAAGGGTTTGGCATTTAAACACACACCCTTCCCCCTCCATCATGGGGCCCCAGGAGTCCACCACAGGAAGCATGAGTAAGCTCGCAACTCAACCTTCAGGGAACGCCATGTAATAAGAGGTTGACGAGTCAGGAAAGAGGAAGTGCGAATGCTTTCCAGCAGTTTACAGCTCTCTGCTCGAGGGCATGTGACTCTGTGACTGGGGTGAGACAGCCAAGCAGACAGAGACACAGACAGACAGAGAGACAGCCACACAACCAGGAGATCAGCTTCTGCCAGAGGCCAGATGAAAGAAACCACCGCATGTATTTGTGGACTCATGTCATTTAAATCTTCTGCACACATAAATATGCACACTGGTACATATATAAATATATACATGCATATATGCATTTATAGGAATGTGCACAATATTTGCTACTTACAACAAATACACTTAGAAACACATGGGCAGTTGATATGAATTATCAAGCAGTGACATCAGTTTCCTGTTTTTTTAAAAAGCTTTTTTCTTCTTTTTTCTTTTTTGAATACTCTAAGCCTAAGTAATAAACTTTAAATAATTTAATTAATTAATTAATTAATTAATTAAATTAAAAAAATGTTTTGCAATTAGTTTTTTTTTATGTATGCAGTAGATATGTACATAGATTTGTATATTAAAAGTGCAAACACACGTGTGTGTGTGTGTGTGTGTGTGTGTGTGTGTGTGTATGTGTTTGCACTTTTGATTTTTGTTTCCACATATTTCTGAATTCGGTTGCACTTTCATGTATTCCCTATGGGCTCCCAATACAACAGAATCTGTGCTGCTAGAATTGGCTCTCCTTGGCATAGTTTAGCTAGAGTGTGGAGATCGTCAATGCGTATCTTTCTAAAGATTATCGAGGAGAATCAGAGCACTTGACACACACCTCCTCATATAGTGTCTGTGTGTGTGGTGTGTTCTCATTCGGAGAGCCCAGCACTTCACATCACTGCATACTCTTTACTAACAGCAGATGTCAGATGCTGTTCCTCTCAAAGAGCTCTGACACATCCCGACATTATACCCCTCAGGCCTGAACTGCTTCCTGGGTACCATCATTCAGCGTAACACATCTTACATCCTGTGGTGAGATTACATGGGCTGTCTAACACCTGCTAACACCTGCACTTGTTTCCAATACAGTCTGATGTTAGCATATGTTGCTAAGCTATCATGATACTCTGATAAGCACAAACTGAATTAGTCAATTTCAATTAGACAGAACTATTTTTTGACACTCATTAGTACTGAATAAAATATTCGCCCTGAAATCCAAAATTAAAAACCTTGTCACTCGATGCTCGATAAACGCCACATACGCTCATAAACAAGAGCCTTGAAGGGCACTTCATCCCACACACGTTTGTATGCTTGTATATATAGGCTTAATTGTGCATTCAGTGTCCATATAATAATAAAAAGTAATAAAGACAGAGACAAATAAGAGAGAGACAAGCTGGCAATGTGAGCGCAGCTATTGATTTTGATCTATTGATATTGATCTTTCTCCTTAGTGGCAGTGATATATTTAACCATGGAAATCCAATAGCAGGACAGATGCTCTGCGCTTTGTCTCTTTCTGCACTCTCTCTGAGTGATTTTCTGGTCTTCTGATCTTCCTCTATCTCCTTCAAAGCCCACGGGCACTTGACATTTGTAAAAACTCACAGATCTGATCATTTATGGTGCTATATGATCCATCTTCACCTCAGTAACAGTGTCAGTTTATAAGCAACAACATTTATAAGAAGCCATGAGATGACCTGGTGACTGTTTCGACACAATTCCTTAGGAAATTCTGTTTCCTGTTTCTCAAGTTTCCTGAACTAACTGAAATTTAGGAGAACTTCACCCATCTGTATTCAATGGGTCTAACATGCCAAGTCAGCCTGTGCACTAAAATGCAGAAGCAAATACCTAATATGTCACATTTGAACTTATTTCCATTGGTTTGTCAGCAGCTTGTGGCTAAGAATAGAACATAAGTGCTGATGATGGGATCACATGACTGATGCATCAATAACATCATGGGATATGGCATGATGTTAGTGTAATGATGTAAGCAAATTCTCAGTTATGACATCAAATGTAAGTGCCTAAAAATCTAATAGAGTCCAAATTATTTCATTCATGAAACAAATCCTAACTTTCTAACATTTCTGAGCTAAATTAGGGGTAGCAGCTAAATAGTTGTAGTCAACATGGTTTGCATTGCAGGGTTATTATTGTTAACTAAAACTGCAAATAATTGTTTAAAGTCACATTAACTGAAATAAAGCTGAAATATTTAAAACATAAATATTTGATGAAAAACTTAAACTTTATAAATGTCACATTAGCAACTAATTAAAATAAGTTTAAGCTGAAGCACTAAAATTGCTAACTAGAAATCAATAAAAAATAAATCTGAAGCTAAAACTAAAACTGAAATAAAAATAAAGTAAACCTAAATAGTAATTAAAAAAAGGACAATATAAAAAATACAAAAACATGAAATTTAAATGTATTAAAAGTTAAACTAAAATTAAAAGGAAAAACTGAATATATATATATATATATATATATACACACATAATGTAAAAAAAAATAAAATGATGCTCCAGGGGGACTTTCCATGAAAGGTACTTGCTAAATAGTACTTAACTTATAACACATCCATTTCATATAAGTGAAATAATACATCCTAATTAACCATTCAGCAAAGAGTTATTAAGTTTCTGCTCTGATTGGAGGATAAGAAGCATCAGATAAATGGATGAGACAGGAAGCGATTGATTAGATGGATGAATAAGAAAGGTGGAGGTCTATGAATGGATTCATTTAGTTAAGCTGCCACTGTGGCTGTAAACATATAGACCAGTATAACATATAACATATAGACAGTACCATTTGCATCCACAATATTTAAAATGCACTAAACACAAAAAAAAGCCTATTTTAAATATATATTTATTTTATTTCATACAGTGTGTATTTTAATGAATTTAATTACATTTATACATTTACAAATACATTTCATGAAAAAAAATCCATTTTCATTCAGTTCAATTAACTAATAAATGTATGTATTTTTTAACCTTTAAAAAAATTAGAAATTAATTTTGTGACATACTATATCTGTTACTTTATTTCAAACTTTAAAATTCCTTCCAGAACATTGTGATAAAACAAGTGTTGGCAGAGTTGCCCGTAGCGAGTGTCAGATGAATGAAACAGATGTTTTGCCAGTCGTGTGGAAAAAATTGGTGATGTCTTCTCTGCGCGTTCTACAGAGGACTGAGTGTATCTCCGTGTCTAAATGTGTGTATGAAGACTTTCTCCCTTCTGTGCTTATAAATACATACACAGAGACTGTTTGAGATAAGAGAATCAACAGATGCATGTACAGCAGGCATCTGTGGACAAATCACATGACATGAGCTCTAATACATGTCTGACAGTGAACTATAGTGTCAAACCGACTAAACTCTGCACTTTATATAAGAGAAGGGTCAAGGGCACATGAGCCCTTTCAATGCACAAAAAAGACACAACATTTCTTTGCCAAAATACACATTAGTGCTAACTTCAGCTTTGCAAAAAGCTTATAGGAAGCACGTTTAGTTTCACAATGAAGCCACATCTATTTTTAAAGCATACTAGGATAACACCTAAAATGTGTAACAGTTCACTCAAATGGTCGATTTTGTCGCTGCATTAGCAGTCTGCACTGAGTCCGGACACAGCAGGAGTGGCATTTTATGGTGCAGCAAGCATGAATTAAATTGAACATATACAAGTATATGAAGTGCCATCTGAAATTTTCGTCTAAAATTAGTATTTTTTATCAGGCTGCTATATTTAGGTTCAGTAATTTTCATCTAATGACAATGTATAGGTCCTTTTCTATGCAATTAAAGTGAAATAACTGAACATAAATATAGGAGCCTGATAAAAATGCTCATTCACTTTTGCATCTAAACTCTTCATATGTAAAAATATAATATGTAAATATGTAAAAAGTTTACATTATGTAAATAATTAATTATACATTATGTAATAGTTTGTTAAATTAATATAAAATACAATATAATTAAAAAAATTACGTATATACTCTATATATGTACTTGACTGTTGTTATATATATAAATATATATATATATATATATATATATGTTATTATATATAGTGCTAATTTAGTTCTAATTGGTACATATATGCACAAATTTCCCAAAAATCCCTAAATACAAATATATTATAATACTATTATAATAATGTTTTTGTGCACAGTTATAAAATATGAGATAATATTAAATATAGGATAATTCTGTCTTTTTCCATTTTCTTTTACAAGAGCCACATCAAAACCTGCTACAGTAAAACTGATGGCTTGCTGTTTATTTGTTTGCCTCCCTAGGGAGGAATATTACACAATCTCTCACGGCATCACACAACACTCAGAACTCATTTTGCATTAGGACACCCGTTGGGGTTTAGGGGCTCTTGACTGTATTGATCAGTGCAGCACCAGGCCTGGGGCAAAACATCTGCCTGGGTCAATATGCTCACTAATACACAATTCCAAGTTAAAAACAGACACGGTTTCACTTTCTAAACACACATATGACCGCATACAATCAGTAACTAATTTGAGGGCGGCCACTTCTCCTGCGCTGCCCCTCCTCCACTGATCAAATTAAATTACCAGCAGGATAAGACCCAGACACTGAGACTTTATTAAAGCAGATAGCCAACAAAGAGCTCAGCATCTCTGAACATAATCAACTGAGACACAACACCACAAATAACACAGCCAGCTCACAGGCTAATGTCAGGAAACTCAACACACTACCATATCTGTGACTGACACACCATAAACTCTGACGGATGACTGTGGCACAAGAACAATTCAAATTACACCAGTTAGATGATGCTTGCAAACCGAACAAGTGAATACTGTATGTCAGTGGATTATGGGATGAATTCAAAAAGAAAGCATTTCAAATAAGAGAGTTGAAAGTGAAATCTTTTCTTACCTTTCCGAAATCTCGAACGTCAAACAAATCGAAAGCCTCAAACAGCTCGCTCTTCTTCATGCCGAATATCTCTGAGCAGGCATGCAAAAATGTCCTGATGTTCTTCAAGCAGAGAAACTAGACAGAAATAAAGGCATATTTTATATTAAAGAAGCATATTTAAAATTTAAACTAGTTTTATTACTAATATTCATACTGAGGTATCATCTGCATTCACAACATTTGATGATTTATTTAAAAATAATTATAAACAATCTAATAAAAATATTATTTGAAGATGATACATTTTTATGAATGTTTTACATTTTTACATGCTCATATAAAGTTCATACATTGTCATTTACATGCTCATGAAAAAAAAATATTTAAACAGAAAATAATTTTTAAAAATTATTAGATTTTTTTACACCAAAACTGCCATAATTTTTAAAAATTATTTTCTGTTTAAATATTTTTTTCATGGGCATGTAAATGACAATGTATGAACATGTATGATATGTATGATGTGTATCATATATGAGCATGTAAAAAATTTTAAATATTCATAAAAATGTATCATCTTCAAATAATATTTTTGTTAGATTGCCATGATAAAGTCATTCAGTATATCATTCACACTATATTAACATACAAGTTTTAATTAAAACTGGATCTTTATCTGATTTTCCCCATCCTAGCAATTATTTCAATAATCAAACATAATTGTCATAATCAAAATAATAATTACTTTAAATAACATAAAGAACAGGAAGGGACCTCACTTGAGTTTTGAGAAGACAGGTTTGAAATGAGCAAAACTGCTACATTCTTTATATTCCGAGAGAAAGGAAAAATTCCTCACAAAAATTCACTTTAAAAATCACCTTTCCAAAATAGAAGTCACTCATTAGTATATAACACTGATTATATAATGCAATATAATTCATATAATTCTACAAAATAGTATGACTTATTATTTTTAAACATTCTCAAATTCAATTAAACATGAAGGCATATGAGAACTATAACTAAAAAACATATTGGAAATCCAGACTAAATGCAGACAAGCCAGCATCAAGCTTTTTTAAATTTAATTTTCCATTCTTATTTCATGCAATACTTGCTTTGAATCATGACTAATGAGTTTCCCAAACAGCAAAAGACTGGCGAACATCCAAACGCATTCATTTATAGAGTGAAATGAGATGAGTCTCCAACACAAGCTGTCATATTAAACAGACACCTGTGTTGACTCATGACCACAGCTGCTACAAACTGATACTTTATCAGAACTCTAGATCCGAATCTCATCAGCAGATCATGCTGTTCGACCACAAAACTCCACGGTAACTGCAAGCTATCAAAAAACCATAATACACTGAATCATACTAAAGATTTGACTCCTTGTGGTCTTTTGAATGAAAGTCAGTAATGGTAGTGAAATTAAGGCAGTATTATTTTGCATTACGATAGCAATATTGTTATTGTTCAGTACTGCTTAAAATATGATTAAACCAATAACCAACAACAATTAAACCAATCAAAATTAAAAATAAAAATAAAAATCACAGATATAAACCACATCTGTTAACTTGTCCAACATTGTAATATATATGTGTGTGTGTGTGTGTGTGTGTGTGTGTGTGTGTGTGTGTGT
>NW_015536542.1:1185777-1188420 GCF_001515605.1 Sinocyclocheilus anshuiensis
AATATCCTAATGATTTTTGGCATAAAAGAAAAATCAATAATTTTGATGTATACATGTATACAATGTATGCTACAAATATACTCATGCTACTTATGACTGGTTTTGTGGTCCAGGGTCACATCTATATATATATATATATATATGTGTGTGTGTGTGTGTGTGTGTGTGTGTGTTATTTATTCATAATTAATAATTAATGTTATTTATTTTTTACAATTATTTAAATGATCAATTACTTTTATTTTTTGTTTTTTTATTTTTTTAAATTATTAAAAATATATATATTTTTTTTACAATTATTAATAAAACTAATTATTATTCATTAAAAAATACTATTTAAAAACTTCAATAAGTAAATTAATAATTTTAATAAAATTCAATAAATTCAATTATTATTTCGTTTGTAAAATTAACTTTTTATATTCTGTATTGTTAATAAATCAACACACTAATAGTTAGTAGCCTACACTTAAATTACTGGAAATGAATCTTGCACATTTCCTTTAAAAGAAAAAAAAAATTCCGTTTTGTAAAGTTATGATCTGTAATTTCCTTTCACAGTATGTGCAAAATGCCAAAGTGACAACAGACACAGGACATTTTCATCAACAGTGCAGCAATGTGTTCTTACAACAACCCAGAAAACAACGATTATAATCTTAATGGATTTATAATCCTGTCAAGATCTTGAAAAAGAGTTTCACATCTTGTTGCAATGCCATGTTTCTATCTTAAGCAACAAGAGGAAATGAATTACATCAAGAGTCTCTGTGTTTTGTGCGGCAGCTGCACCTGTGATTTCTTGAAACAGAAAGTGCTTGCATTATAATGTGAAACTGTAACCTCCATGAGAGCAAGGACGCTCAACCCTCAGCCTGAAATCAGACTCGTCCTCTGGCATATGATGTGTAGAAAACATCAGTCTGGAAAATTCATAAGGCCAGCTTTTTCTCACATACAAACTAATATGTCTTATCTGTGAGAAGCTTGCAGATCAACAGCGACACACACACCGCCTCTCAGTTCCCATTCCCTCTCTACAAATGACTTCACCAGAGGCCAAGGGCCGCACTTATGCATAGATAAGACAAGCAAATGTTCAGCAAGCAACTGTTTACACTTGTTTGATTTCAACACACAATCAGAAAGGCACATCTCGTGCCTACCCTGGAGTCTTTAAGAGTCCTGCATGGTTTGGAGGAAGCTAGACAGGGAGGAAGATGAATAGAGAAGCGAATGTTTAACACATGATGTGTTTGTAGTTCAGTGCTGTTTTGTGCATTACAGCCACTTAGGACCCGGTGGGTTTTATTGGAGAGAGGCCCTGCTCAACCAAACATGGCTTTCAGTTCTGTCCTGGAAGAAAACTGCTATTCCATCCACTACTGCACTGCTGGATCTCTGCGTGAGACTCACAAATGTCTTTTCCTACTTCTCCTGAAGGGCATACTGAGACTAAGAAGGAACATAGTAATACTGAATGTATAACATTTCATTCATAATAAATAGCATGTGTGAAACAGATAGTGAGATGGCTTTGGAGATGCTTATTCAGGTTTAAAGGGGACATACCATAAAAAAATGTATGGATTTATTTCTTGCTATTTTGAAATAGAGAGTGTCAAAATATGTAGATTACATTTTGGAATTGAGAACCAGTTCTTATTTTGAATTATTAAATTGCACGAGTATCCGCTTTCAAGTGCATGACATCGTTTTCTGCTAAACTAAATCCTGCTTAATTAAGCATTCACAAAAATGTATAAAAAGAGTATGATATGGCTCCTTTAAAGTCCAAAGGCAGAGTGTTCACACCAGTAAGGCTTTCAAGATGCTGAAGCTTTAAAATGATTCACTAAAATTGATTCTAAGTCTGAGTCCTGGCATCCTATTAACAGCAGTGGTTCCAAAGTACCCAAAACCTCATTCAGAAGAAATAGGAAGTCAAAGGTGTTGTAAATCAATGGCTTCAGACACTTTTACAGTGTTACGTCCTGTGCAGAGAGCACCAGCTGTGAGCTGTGTGCAGCTTTTTCCCTTGGTTTAACCAAGTAGACAGCTAAACAAGCTGTCTTGTCAAAACAATGTGCTGGATGAAGCATCGGTCTGCAAAGATGCTTTATTAAAAATGAGTGCAAGAGAACACAGTGGGTAGAGGGTGACCCAGAGCATCAACTTGACAGTCAGTAGGCATGCTAGCACTGAAGCGTTCTACATAAAATATGCTTTGTTCAATATATTTATGAGCTAGATTTATCTGACATCTGTTATATGGATTGCAATGGTTTTATGAATTGTAAATGTAGTCTGTAAAATAGTCTGATGAAATATCCATTTAGTGCTATCAATGCTAACAACATTGGTGTGGTATAGTGGTAGCAAGGTTATGCAACCTTCAGAATTTGCTGTAAATCAATTTCTGAATTTGGATTAATGTAGCAAAATGGTCTGAAATCCAAAGAAATTCTTATAACTAATTTTAAATAGAAAATCTTATTTTAAAAGCCTGGACATGATGAACAGACGGACGGACGGACGAACAGACAGACAGACAGATAGATAGATACATAGAACATAACCAGACAGACAGACAGATAGATGATAGATAGATAGATAGATAGATAGATAGATAGATAGATAGAT
>NW_015536542.1:1188467-1194948 GCF_001515605.1 Sinocyclocheilus anshuiensis
ACAGACAGACAGACAGATAGACAGACTGACAGACAGACAGACAGACAGATAGACAGACTGACAGACAGACAGACAGACAGATAGATAGACAGGCAGACAGATAAATAAACAGACACACAAATAGATAGACTCTCTTAGTTTCATTTAAGTTCAAATTTAAATTTAAATTCACATTCATGATTTCAAAGGGAGTCAACTCTTCAATTCTCAATTTTGCACAACTCTGATGGTTACACATCTAAACTTGTAGCTTAAAAGGTGCAAGTTCAAAACCCACCTGATCTCCTGTATGAACTATCACTATCGTACCCTTGAGTGCTCCAGGAAAACTGCTCCTGCAATATAATTTAGTATTCCTGTAATAATTTACCATCTGCTAAACATCTCAAATCTATATGAAAGGTCAGACCTTTAAATATTTCCTGTTAACTTAAAGGTTAAATGTACATTTTTGTTAGAGACTTTCAGGAGTCTCTATAGTAAAAATTTGGTCAGATGTGCTTAGCATTACCTCATAGCAGTTTGGTGGTGAACAAAGCAATATTCAAACCCCCCAAAAATCAATGTTGACCTTGGATACATGCATTCTATTGATTTTCTTAGCATATTTCCGATGCAACAACTGATTGTTCTTATTAAGTGTGGATGCTCATGGCATCACACTGTGTAAAACGGACAGGAGGGGAAGAGGATAAACACTGGCTGGTGGCTATATATTGTCATCACTAGCAGATCTGTGGTGAATTGCCCTTCACAGGGCACTGCACACGGGTTAGCGCACACCACACTGGGAGAAATGTGCCATCAGGACAATGTGAGAGAGCTCTGATGGTTAGACTTAGTATCAAACAGCCTATGTTTGGAATAGCAGCATACTACTCATAATGTTTTTGCTGCACGTGTACTCTGTGCAGATCTTCTGTATGCACAGAATGCTATTAACGCAAAAATGTGTAATACAAGGAATACTGTATCCCATAATGCATCATGATCTTGATCCTTCCATTCTGGAGAAACAAATAGTCCAAAAGCAATATTAACTGCAAAACTATATATATATATATATATATATATATATATATAGAGTATATACACACACACACTTTTTTTATATATTTTATTAACTGCAAAACTATATATATATATATATATATATATATATATATATTAGGGCTGTCGATTTAATGCATTAATCTGATTAATTAGTTATGGAGAAAAATAACCTGCCCCAGATAATAAATAATCAAATGTAATGCGTCATAATTTTCAAAGCTTTTTCACAAACAAAAAAGTATTTCCACAATATTTACTGTAAAGGTACATGCAATGTCCCTTTAATGTCAATTATATTCAAGTTACATTATAGTTAAGTAAATTATAGCTCCATTTACAGTAAAAATGACAGTCATTTACATTTCACTATAATTTTTATATAATACATGTTCCCTTGAAAATAATAATGCATCACATTTGTTTATATTTATTTTAAATTAAATATAATCAAGTGTGATATGTCATCATTTTTAAGGTGACGTATTAAATTATATACTACATAAATAGTTTTTATTTAATAATAATTTATTAATAATATTATTGAAAGTAAAAAATATATCACTTTGAAAATGATGACGCCTCACATTTGATTACATTTAATTTAAAAATACATTTAATCAAATGTGATGCATCGTCATTTGCAAGGTAAGGTATTTATTATAAAAGTACAGCATTGTCTTAGGCCCTGTCCACACGAACGCGGTTATTTTTGAAACTGCAGCTTTTTCTACGCGGTTAGACTGTTCGTCCACACGCAAACGCAGCACCAGGTCACTGAAACCGAACATTTATGAAAATGCCTGCCAGGGTGAAGATGTTTAAAAACTCCAGTTGCGGTGTTATCGTGTAGACAGCGAAACCAGAGTTTTTGGCTTGTGACATCGGAGCATGCACTGTTATCTCCGCCTACTGGAAACTTTTTCAGGCTTCTGATTGGCCAACATGGCTTTACGGTTGAGATTATATCGCCACCTGTTGGTTTGGCATGCTCTTGACCGTGTAGACAGCGAAACCAGAGTTTTTGGCTTGTGACATCGGAGCATGCACTGTTATCTCCGCCTACTGGAAACTTTTTCAGGCTTCTGATTGGCCAACATGGCTTTACGGTTGAGATTATATCGCCACCTGTTGGCTTGGCATGCTCTTGACAGCGCTTCATAGCATGCGCTTGCGTTTTCATGTGGACGGAGATTTTTTTAAAAGTGGAAGAAGGAAAAACTGTTTATAAAAATACCCATGTACGTGTGGACATGGCCTTATATTGAACATATTTTCACATATGTATTATATGGTTATGTCTTTCTTTTCAACATTTTTTTTTTTATTTATATACAATGTACATAATATATTGTCCCATGCAATACATGTAACATATTTACACTCTTTTTTCCATCAAAATTGCAAACATTTTTTTTTACAGTGTATCTATATATAACTCCCTCAAATGCTTTCTTTCCTCTGGAAGCCAGACTACAAATCTGATCCTTGCTGCAAGGCAATGTCAAGTTGTGTTTGTGTACTTCTGTAATGTACTTCAAAGGGAAGCAATAGGATTCGATTCACCAAGAGCTCAAAATTGTCATCTATGACAATCCATGTGATGTGTTTTGTCAGAATGTGTCTGAGAATGTACTTTAACAGCACTCAAAACATCAATTCTCTTCTTTTATCTCAGGAGCTTCACTTCACAGATGCATCAGCACTTTGAAATGAAATTTGATATTAGTGCTTCACTGGCATTCTAGTGAAATTCTACAAGTGCCACTGCATTTTTACAGCTCCCATTTATGGGCTATTTTTAACCTGACTGAGACAAGATAATGCTCGTTTCATTGTGTGCTGTGATGCCATTGCTCCGCCGAAGGTCTAAAGTAAAGGCTGCTGCACTGCTGCAGGATGTGTGCATGCATTTACGAAAGCACTGCTGACTGATCATCACCTACGTGTCATCAAAAAGGCCATTTTGCCATGTGAGCACAGAGAAGGATATCGCTGTTTTTACTGGCCACTTAAAAAGATGCACAATTAGATGCTACAATTTAATCTCATCATTAATGACCATCTCTGTTCAGTTTAATGCCATCAGTGTAGACGGTAAATGCTTTTACAATGTTCAGAATACAATTCAAATCTCATAAGAGGGGCTGGGTAGGTTTTCCAAACATAATAATCATGGATTTTCTGCAAACAAAGAGCTCTGCCTGAACATGGAGATGTCTGCCTTCATTTACAAATCCTAATGCATATGTGTATCCCTTGGTGACCAGCATATTTAGCACATTACTGTGCAAAAATCCATCTGTGCAGTTCAAAAGATGAACTGTAAATGTGTGATTCACACTTTCTATAGAGAGTATCTTTATTCCTCCTTATCCCCAACCATTTACAGTAGAGCCTGTTACCTTGGTGACAGAAGGAAAGGTCAGTCTCAGAGAGATGCAGAGAGAGAGAGGGAGAGAGAGAGATCTGGCTGGACTTACTAGACCTTGCAAAGATTTGTGCATCCTGAATATGGGCATTAATATGCATGACATGCTGTTTCTGCAAAGTTTTTAATTCCTGTAGTGTGACTGCTTTCACTGTTACTAATGAACATACTTTGGGTTTGGGGATCTGAACAAACCCACAAGTCTATTTATTCAATTCTGGCGTGTAACGCTGCACTATATGTGCTACTGACACAAATAAGGCCTCAAATAATGTGTTTATGCACTTACCAGTATAAAACCACACAGAACACCAGAAACCACCTTGAAACACCCTGGCAGTCAGCATTAAGGTTACAATTAGGGCTGCATGCTTTGGGGTAATAATGTAATTTTGAATAATGTTTTTTCTCTTCAAATTTTACAATTGACATTTAAAATGCAAAAAAGTTTTTTTACAAAATAAAAATATTAAACTAAATTAATGTAATATTAATATATAATATTGATTTGTGATATTTCACTGTAAAATAAAAAATCAAGTGTTTAAGACAAATAAAATAATATTTTACAGTGCAATAAAATTATATTAAAAAATATTATTATAAAATAAAAATGTGAAACAAAACAACTTAATGTAATTGAATTGAATCTATGCAGTGCATATATTTATATAATTAAATCGCAGCCTTTGTATTTTGATAATCACACTAAGTCATATTGCAGTTTTGGTTTTATTTTGATTATCATGCAGCCCACTGACAACAATGCACAACACATCTGAAACTGCATAGAAAGGCCTTGACAGCTACGCTAACATCAACGACTTTTGCATGGGCAACCACACTCATATTTACTTCAGAAAATGCAAATGTCTAGTACGCTACATCAAAACACAGTGGTTTGCTGGAAACCAACGCAACCAGTCCCAGTCTGAAATCCACAGTCTGACACTGAGAATTACAAAAACAACCCTGGAGCTGTAACATAACTAAAACTGATTGGTGTTTCAAATGTTCAAACACACATATGCTGCTGTGACCAGTCTCTGACCCCTCCCAAAAGGCGTTTTTAACAGACTGTCTATGCAAAGTACTAGGGATGTAACGATTAACCGCGAGCCGGTTGAAAATTGATTCAAATATGTGACGATTCAAATCAGTTGAGATGCTAAACAAATCGCGATTCATTTAGGGGTAGGAGTTTATATGAATGCATGTCTGAGGGGAACTTACTGTCTTTAGAAAAGTTTAGATGGTATTTTTTCTTTTCATCTTGCCTCTGTATAATACATATTAAAGTTCATAAGTGCAGCGCTGCTTTGTTTACAGCGGAAACCAAGGAAACGCTTTAAGCGCCACCTGCTGGCAGAGAGTGAATCGTGTCTCATTCAGCTCGTCCGCTGTTTCATGCAGATATTTTTATGTATAGTTTCACAAAACTGAAGTCAAACCATTCTGTTTTTGCTTCAAATTTCGAAATTATACAATCTAATTTAGATTAAAAACTGATCATGTTGAATGTATGCAGCATCTTTGTTTGGATCATGATTAAAATGCAGTGGTTGCCTCTAATTTTAAAAGGAAAGAGCACAGACAAAGCCTTAATCTCATTTTGTAAAAAAAAATAAAAAATCGTGAATCAAATCAAATCAAATCAAATCGTGAAATCAAAATCGTGAATCGAATCGTGAATTGAGTGAATCGTTACATCCCTACAAAGTACAGTATATGTGTGTATTATTCAAAGAGATTCTCAATGGGCCCTACATAAAAAATTACAGTATATACTTGAAAAACAGCCCAGGATCTGTCATGTACAATTTGTAAATCACAGTAAAAAGTCAAAAACTGAGACAGTGTTCAGACAGGAGCTTGTTGTTCGCTGTTTCACTGAAAAAAGAGACAGATTTGAGCCACTGGAGGTTCTGATGTTTCACAACTGTGTAGTCAAGGGTCTTTAGAGGACATTTAGTTTCATTTCCTTCCTCCATCCCATTTCCTCATTTCCCCAGCGGGACGTCACTGCTCGGAAACTCTCTGCCCAATGAGTGGGCGTCAGCATTTGTGTTTCCCCCTCCAACCTAATGATGTGACAGTGACTATCTGGCATTACAATGACAGTGTGAAATAACCGCTCACCGGTGATTCTGCAGCAAACCAGATACACACAACTGGGTACAAATAAGAGGGTTGGTGTGCATTATATGCATTTTGTAATGTAGATAACTTCACTGTTTGATAATGGAATCTTGTAAACGTAACTCTCACTGACATCTGTTGATATCTAAATAAAGTTCTGACGCCCTGCCAAACACCTGTTGCCATTTCCTTCCACTCTTCTCAAAAGCACACACGTTAAACGGAAGAAACCCATAAACCATCTGTCTGACTGACGCAGTGCGTGAGAAAGGCGCTTGACTTTGTGGCTTCCTCAAACTTGCACTTCCACGTTTCATGTTTCAAACCTGCCCAGAAGCTTCTGTGTTGTAAACCTGTACCGTATGAAGGCCCAAGAGAATCCGCTAACTGCTGTTCGCATTTTCTATGCTGATTTTGGAGCACATTTTCTTTCTTTTTCATTTAAAATGTAATTATATTATATAAAACTACATTTAAAAAACTATTAAATTAGAAAACAGTAATTTTAAACTGCAATATTGCAATAATATTTATGTAGTATCTTCATTAAAAAGTTTACCGACCCCAAACTATAACTATATATGTAGTTGTATTGTATATTTTAAATTAATATATTTATATATAAAATATTTATAAATAAATAAATAATCATTATTTGATGAATACGAAAGTTCAGAAGAACATCATTTATTTACAATTAATTTTTTTAAAACAACGTAAATGCCTTTACTTTCTCATTTTTAAATCAATGCATTGTTGATTAATAAATGTATTAATTTCTTTTAAAAAAGACCCCAATCTTTTTAAACTTTATTTATTTATTTATATATATATATATATATATATATAATTTTTCATAAT
>NW_015536542.1:1195112-1210486 GCF_001515605.1 Sinocyclocheilus anshuiensis
TATATATATATAATTTTTCATAATTTTTTTATTAATATATTCACATCTAAAATATTTATATTTATATATTAATTAATTAAAAAGTAGAAGTACATCATTTATTTTAAATGTAAATGGCTTTACTGTCTCTCTTTTTTTAATCAATGCACTGTTGATAAATAAAAGTGTATAGGAAGTTACAGTTTCAAGGTACCTTCCTCAAAATTGCTTGCCCATATGTAATATGTAACTGTCAAATTGTGTAATCCATTCCTACACACACAAAACACCCCCTTGACTGTACCAAACATCACACCATTACTAACATTAATTCAGAAATTTCAGGGGTGAATTTGGCATTATATTTTAATTATACGGCTATTGTGGGGTGAAGGGAAACCCAAAGGGCCCATTGGGCCCCTGGAGGTGCCCTGATGAGGTGGGGACTCCAGCTTTAAGTTTGCTCTCTTCACTGCTTTTGTCTGAGCTGTTCCCCCGGGACGCCTGGGTCTGTGTCCCATGTGCTGTAATGAGTCTTTGATAAAATAGCTGCCAAAAACGTCATGAATAATTCATGCAAGGATTCAGATGCTGCCCTTAGAGATGTAAATTTCACCTCTATGCTCAAAATGCTGGATTACACAGACCGTTTGCTCATTTTCTGTTCCTTTTTTTTTTGCATATGTTAATTCTCAGTGGATAAAGCCCTTTGGTGAAAGAAGATGCATCTACATCAGTGCAATGCAAAAAGAAACTATGATATAACAAACCAAATGAAAACAAAGAAGCATATCTGATGTAATCAGTAGCAAGGCGATGCAAAGCCAAAATGATGCTGTAATTCTGATCAGATAGGTCAAACTTACACAGAATATATTTGTCAGTAAACCAGTGAACCAAACAAGGTCTTTATTTTAAAAACTAAAAGATAACTCATATTGACTTTTTGTAAATGCTTCTTGGCATCAGCTCACTGTGACCGCGCCACATTGACAAATGTTATGCAAAGGTCTATTCTCATCACAAAGTGCATGTGTGTCTGTCTAGACACTGGTTAGTGTGCATCCGTTTCCTTAAAAATAAAGGTGAATACTGTATCGGTCAGTTCTATTAAACATCATTGTGTTGATGGCAGCTTTCTCCTCATGTGAGAGGGACTTGTAATCAAGTCCAGACTTGTAGCAGATGGTGTTTGACAACACAGAATGAGAGACATATATCAGAGGCCGCTGTTTTCAATAAAGCAGCTTCCAACAGATACTGAAACTAATCCTGCTCTCACCTGACAGTGTACAGCAAATGAGACCAAACTAAAAAAGCTTTTGACTGACCCTGATCCTGACCAGAATGCTGTAGATTCATGGTTTTGGCCAAATTATGTATCAAAAAGCACTTTGTCCTCTTAGGTTTAAATAGTTGGACTCATTTCACACACATTTTCTTTCACAGACGGCTATATAGACTACATAGGAAGTCAAACATTCTCCTTAAAGGTGCACTTGCTAATTTCTGGGTTGTGTTTAGCCAGCTCTTATTTGTCCCACTATAGTGGTTTTAGAATGTATACTTTTATTTTTATGAAAAGCATCTTGAGCACAGGCTGAAAGGACTAGGCCTACATAAAATAAACATATTATTATTATTATTATTGTCATTAGTAATAGAAGTAGTAATTCAACTGCATGACCCAGCAGCTAACAGGGAACATTCCGGCAAAGTTATGAACAAACATTCTTCCTGTAATTCTTTCATAGTGTTCTCAAAAGGTTAGCACAAAAACATTTTCTATACATTGCTCATGGAATATTTTTTCTCAAATGTTTTAGTTGGAAGTTCGTCTAACATTTTGTGCATGTTAATTATTGTTTCAGAATTCAAAAGCAATGTTCCTATAATGTTTGCAAAATAATAGAATTGAAGAAAAACATTTTAAAAACTGTACATTTTAAACATCCAGAGAACATTCAGAAGTAACATTTTCATAATTTAATGGAAATGCTATAGCAAAACGATCTTAGAACATATTTTAGTTGGGTCATGTCATGTGGCGCCCATGAGAAGCCAGTTTTTTGTTTTTTTTAGAATTTTGAATCATGTTTTTAAAAGCTCTGCTCCTTTTTTATGTATAAACCGTTTAAATTAAGAAAAAATGACTGAGCGCACCTTTAAAGATTAACATCTCTCTTCATATTGTTACTGCATTGCTAATATTAACCGACAGGGGGAGAATTTAGCACACAAATAACGGTAAAGCATTTCGAGCATAACAACTTTCTGTTGCAAAACATTGGATAAGTACGTACATAGCAGTTAGCCCACCTTTTTCATATACATAAAAACACATGTTTCTACAATTGTTTTTAACCCTCCAAACATAGAGTTTAACGTCCAGTCTTACTGTAAACACAGAACTTCTCTTACTTGTGACATCTGAGGTCTCAGGTTGATCTCCCTCAGGTTGATGGACTGGGGTCTCAGGTTGTTGAGGAGCTGGCACAGGAGGACCCCATCCCGCAGGGTCTGCGCCAGGTCGAACACCTGAGCGGACTCCCATGTCACCCGATGGTTCGGTGGCAGCACCTTACAATTGATCAGCCATAACGCACATTGTCTCCAATGCTCCATCCTGTCCAGTGATGCACAGTAAAAGATTTAACACCAATCCAAAACCAAAGCGCAAGTGGCGTCTCCTCGTCCGATGCGCATAGGAGAATCACGGGCGATGTAATGACTGGATGGTGTTTCTCAGGGTCGGAGCACCAGCGGAGTGTGACTGATCGGTGTGCTGCTGCTCCCCTCATTCGCTTTTTCACCTCTTATTTTCGCACTCCCCGCGCCGTCCCCTCTCTCTATCTTCCTGCTTCAGATGCTCCGTATATTGCGCTGCTGACTTGACACCCGGAACTAGGCGATGCCTCTTATTTAATTTGATCGTCGATATCAATACCGATACCTCTAAACTAAATTGTTTATTAAAAGTATAAAATCAGTAATTATGCTCTCTTAACATTATATTTGAAAGCCATGTTTTTTAACATTTCATAGGCTTTTTTGTTTACACTGTCAGAAGTAAAATGTACTAAAAATTTTATTTTAGCTCTTTACTGGGTCAGTAACCTCAAAGGTGCACGTTCTCTACCCCTAAAAGGGAGCATATCAGTAACATACAAGTAAGCACGCTTACGGGTAGATAAAAGTGTAGGTATGTTAAGGTATGTTAAGGGTAGATAAAGGTGTAGGCTACCTTTGAAGGTACCTCATGAAAAATAACCATGGTTAATTTTTGTAAAAGGCTGCCAGACAGTTGTAGCCCTAAAGGTGAAACTTTAGCACTTTTTTTTCTGACAGATTTATTAACAGCAATTACAGAACATAACACGATCCATTTGAACTTTTAACAACTAGTTGTTAAAGAATTACTTGCACAGCCTAATTAAAATAAATTCTGTCAGGACCACTATCGTCAAAGATGATTGACAATTAGCATACAGTTTGGATTGGCGGTATGGTTCTGTTCTGGGCAAGAACTCCCTGCGCCTCCATGCAGCCTAGCATGGATGAGAGCAGGGAGAGCAGCAATAACCCCCAGGGTAAACAGAACAGAACTAACATAAATGTATGTTCAAAAGTTTGGGGTCAGTATGATTTGTTTTATGTTTTTGAAAGAAGTCTCTAACCATGCTCACCAAGGCTGCACTTAGGCTATTTGAACAGAAATACAGTAAAAACAGCAATATTGTAAAATATAACAATTCAAAATAACTATTTTCTATTTTATTATATTTTAAAATGTAATAAAAAATGCATATGTGATCAAAGCAGATTTTTCAGCATTATTACTCCAGTCTTCACTGCCACATGATCTTTCAGAAATCAATCTATGCTCATTTGCTGCTCAAGAAACATTTCTGATTATTATCAATGTTGAAAACAGTTGTTCTGCCCAATATTTGTGTGGAAACAGTGACACATTTTTCAGAATTTGATGAACGATATTAAATGTGCAATGTTGTGAAATAACTCCCGATTGTTTCTCTGTCATCTGATATGCATTGATCTGGCCTTTGTTTCCCAAATGCCTTGTGAGCCTATGCTGATCGCAGACACAAATGGTGGCAGTAAGATCTGACGCTTTTAGTAAACGCAGACCTTCTTTTTTTTATTGATTTCCAACATATAATATAAAGGTACTGAACAAATATAAACTACAAAAAAGAAATAGAAAATATACAGTATTATATAAATAATAATACAGGTAAAAATAAATAAATAAATAAATAAATATAATAATTAAAAAAAAACTAAACAGAAAAAATAACAGGTATGAGATCATCATATAAATAACAGAAAAACTTCACAGAGACCTAGTGCGTTTTGCTTTACTGTTTTTCAACCCAAGTAGTAACTCAATATAATTTTTCATATCTATCTGAAATAACAAAAAGTTGGGTTTTCCTTTAGCCCATTTCTGTTTATGTATATGGTGTTTGCCCATAATCAAACAAAGATTAACAATAAAGGCCACATTTGGTGGTAGTAAACGCAGACCTATTTGAACAAGCACTGTGAGCGAAGCGTCAGCAGCGAACGCTGTCTGTGATTGGTTGGTTGGTTGGTTCTGTCTTTCACCTTTTGCGTATGTTCCGATGAGCACGAGAAATAGTTCTATCCTACACAACTATTCGCTAATATAGTCTATTTTTCCAATTAGAAGTTTATTTTATGCACTGAATTTCTTGCAAAATAAATACAATTAATGGTTAAAAAGCACTTTAACGTGAGGAACGATCCTTTCGACGTCAGTATCGAAAGTAGGCTATCGATACTTCAGGACAAACAAAACATACAGGGGTATTCTTTTACAAATAGCCTAAGGAAATATACTTTTTAAGAGTTTGCAATTACAACCATTTTAGTAACCACAGAAATTAGATTTACAAACTACGCTGCGTCATTGGACATGAACTAACAACGACAAATAGCTACTTCATTTATTAATCTTAATGTTAATTTCAATTTAATTAATTTACTAATACATTATTAAAATTAAAAGTTTTATATGTTCAAATTATTAAACTGACCTGAGCTTACATACACTACTCACAGTGGACAGTTTTATTAAAATTATATTTATATTAACTAGTGTTAAGAAATATTAATAAATAGCCTACTGTCACAAATGTATTGCTCATTGTTAGCTAATAATGTGTAAAGTGTTATTTCTATAAAAAGTCATATTAAGATGTCTGCAAATGTCACTTGGCTTTATATCTTATCCAATTGAAGGACATTCAAACATGTTAAGCGTTGTTTGGTGTCCACATACATTCTGTATGATGATTAAATCATTCCATAACCACAGTCTAATATCTTTTCAAGATTTGACAATGGTAAGATTATATGGTTTATATTTGTTTCATATTCCCAAATACATGGCAGATGATTCAAAAATAGTTTAACTTGAAACTAGAGGCTTATTGGTTCCACCTCTTCTGCAGTTTGTAATTGGCTCTCTAAGTTTTTTACATACAACAGTACAGAGCGAGAGAATGAGTGTTGGCTAAAGAGAGCATTCTCTAGATAAGCAGCAGTGAAATAGGATGATGCATTGTCATGGATATCCTGCTTCTGTCTCTCTGCTCCTATCATCATGAACCTGAGGAGGTCTATATCAACACTGCCAGCTAAGACTGTCTGCATTTTCACTTCAGCATCAGAAAATACGCCTGAAATGAAAATGCATGGTCACGCTTTGGCACTGCAGCAAAAAGAACTATCTTAGACTAGTACATTTATCATTTGGGGGTTTGAGCTTGCAGATATAACACTCCGCTTATGTTTGAAAAATACATTTTGATTTGAATTGGTATGTTTTTTGTTCCTCAAACTTTATAGAAACACTCTTTCCACATCCAGAAGGCACCATAAGATGTTTACATGTTTTAGAAGGCCACAGTGAGCAAGACGGTTGAGCATGCCGTGACAGTAAATTAAACCATCTGTCTGTCATAACCAAGGTGTGTTAGGAGCCTAATAAGCTCTGTGATGAATTCTTTATTTATTTTCCTTCTGTTATAGGGTTGACTGAGGTTAGCTCGGCTGGTGTGATGCAGGATGCTACAGCAGACCAGATTTCCTCAACCCACACTGCTTCACTCATCACCCAGGTTGTTTCTATCCCATTTAACAGTGGTATGGAAGGGCTGGACATTGTCATCAATCACATATCAATCCCCAGAGAGACTATCAGACCTTCATGGTGGGAGGGGCTTATCTGTAAAGCAGTGCTTTGTGATTGGCTGCAGAAGAGAAAGAGGAAGCCTGACAATGTGGGCCAGCGCAGGAAGGAAGTGGAGAATGCAGGATGTTTGGAGCCAATGTCTATCTCTGTTTCCCTTCACAATTTTAGAGACTTGGCACAAGGCGGTAGCCCCCTCTGAGCTGACAGATGATCAAAGCGTCACACACTTGCCAAATGCTCAGAGAGACTCAGGCCCTGCTACATTGCTGCCATTCCAATAACTGCCATCGTTGTCATGACCTGCATTGTGTCGGTAATTTATAGCCTGACGCGGCGTGCTAATGACAATGCTTCTGGTGACAATACCTGATGACTTTGATGGGCTTGCTGCACAAGCGTCAAGATTACATTTCACAAGCAAAGATCAAGGTTATGTCTGAAATTGAATACAGAGATTACACAGTCATTGTTTTTTTTTTTTTTACATAACATCTATTGTTAAAGGAATATATTTTTGGTTCAGTGGAAGTTAAAATAATAGTTCAGTCAAAAATTAACATTTGCTGAAAATTTACTCACTCTAAGGCCATTCAAGATGTAGATGAGTTTGTTTCTTCATTGTAAGAGATTTTGAGAAAAAAGTAGTATACATCACTTGCTCACCAATGGATCCTCTGCAGTGAATGGGTGCCGTCAGAATGAGAGTCCAAACAGCTGATAAAAACATCACAATAATCCACACAACTCCAGTCCATCAAATATATTGTAAAGAGAAACTTAACAATGAAATATCCTGGAATATTCCACTACAGAGCTTTTTGGAACTTTATTTGAAGTTAATTAATTTCAGTACAGTTAATATTTGAATTAAACACACAATTTAACAGCAAATCATAGTCTGAGAGGAAAAGGTTATGGCCCTTTACTAATATCTGGACAAAATCATTTTAGTTATAACCCTTTGTAGAAGTATTGATCTGTGTGCACCGAGTCCACTGCAGAAATCAATAACCTGGAGACCCCAGGAGGAGCAGAGCCAGACATCTGATAGGGTTTCACGGTGTAGAGCTGTCAGCTGTGCAAGGATGGGATAAAGCACCAGATGATCAACAAAGAGGAACATAAGATAGAGACAGCTAAAGTCACTAGGGTCACAAGTCTGTAATCGTGAGCCACAAGGACTTGCCTAAACTAAATAAAAGAGCTGCACTGAACACAAATACATTTCCAGTCAAAAATTGGGGTTGGTAAAATTTAAAATAAATGTTTGAATATATTTTAAAAAGTAATTTATACCTGTGATGCAAACTGAATCAAAGCTGATTATGTGTCACGTGGTAATTCAGAAATCATTCTAATATGGTGATTTGCTGCTCAATAAATATGTCTTATTATTATCATCAATGTTGAAATGTTGCTGATTCATCTTTTTTTGGAAACTTCTTTTTCATGATTATTTAATGAATAGTAAGTTTTAAAAAAAACAAAATTGATTTGAAATATTAATATTTTTTAAAGTTATAAATGTCTTTATTGTCACCTTTGATCAATGTAGTGCATCCTTGCTGAATAAAACCATTAATTTGTATACCTATTACTAGTAAATTATTATTTACATAGAAGTGCTCCATCTATTGGCTAAGTAATATTACTTCACAAGAGCTGAATCTCTATACAATGCTTGGCTTAAAGGGATGGTTCATGCTTGTGATGCTGTTGATGCAGGAGCCAGAGTTCTGATGTAGAACCCAGATGTGCTGTGCCTTGTTTACAAGCAGAGGAATGCACACGCATGTGTGATGGTACTCTCATGAATGGCAGCGGAGACTGACTCAGAAGAGAAGAAATCGCTGAATAAAGTCATTATTTTTGTTTTCTTTGTGCACAAAAAGTATTCTTGTAGCTTCATAACATTACGGTTGAACCACTGATGTCTAACTATATCCTTACTACCTTTCTGGGTCTGGGAACGTTTCAGTTGCATTGCTGTCTATGCAGGGTCAGAAAGCTCTCATCTTAATCATCTTAATTTGTGTTTCAAAGATGAACGAAGGTCTCACGGGTTTGGAAAGGCTTGAGGGTGAGTAATTAATGACAAAATTTTCACTTTTGGGTGAACTATCCCTTTAACCTTGTTTAAACTCATATATGTAAGAAACATTTATTGGAGGTTGTGCTATGTTATGAACATAGTCATGACTAAAGGTTGTGGTTAGGTACAACATGCATCAGAGTGACCAGAGATCACAATCATGGCCTTGAGTACCTTATAAAACCGTCTATTATATAATAAAAAACATTGAAGACATACATATTCATTATAATGTTTGTGCCATCATTCAAATAGAAGAGATATAAAGAGGAAATAACCATTCATACATGACAATGAATGTCATGCTATTTACAGTAAGACCACTGGGTGTAAACTTGAATAAGAGGGTGTGGTTTATGTGACAAGACATCATGTTTACTAACAATATCTCAGGACAGCAAGTGAAACAGTCAAAAACAGAGAGTGAAACGGGGCGAGATAGTGTGAAAGCCCGCAGCGAGGTACAATTTTAATATGCATCGAAACATTTTTTTTTACATTTGTGCTTATGAATCATATGTGTGTTCTGAAAGCTGAGCCATCTCATGAATCGGGTTATGAGAGTCTGTTTTTGGTCTTGGTGTCACAGATGGCCTGCACCCAGGAGGACAGGGCGACTGGTGCCATAAGTGGTGCGACTGGGGAAAAAATTGACAAAATCAGGATTTTAAATTATTCAAAAGAATGGCTGTATTAAAGGCAAAAGGTATTTTATGCAAGTATATACATACAGTATATATATATATATATATATATATATATATATATATATATATAAACAAATAAAACAGAAGCAATGGTGTATAAAACTAAAAATAAATATAAAAATATAACAATTAATAGTAAAATAATAATTAAAAAAATATAAAAATGAATATATTATGAAGGACACATTAATTAAACAAACAGAATAAAAGAAGTTAAAAAAGAAGATCAAAGGCAGATCAATCATTATCTTCATTCTGTGCCATATCGCTCTCTTTCACCACAATATTCAAATTTTGTCTTCCTCGATCAATTTACTTCTATTACTCATTAAAAATACTTACAGTCACACTATTTTTGAATTTCTGTTTACTGAAAGGTCGCATCAGAGGGCCTGAGATCACTCTCGAAGGGCCATGGAAGGAACATGGAATCTAGAAGAGAAGAAACCAGTGAAAATAATCACTTTTTGGCCTTTTTGTGTACTAAAAACCATATTACTCCTATTTTGTTTTCAAATGTACAGATCTTAAGACCTTCTACTTCCACAGGATATGATGTAGATTGCACTGTACACAGGAAGGCCAGAGATGTTGGTCAGAATGAAGGCAGCAATGTGTGTGGCCGTAACTCTCGCTGAAGCCAGGTACCCTCAGAAACATTCAGGCGTCGTTAACTGACAGGAAATCATTAACTAAAATGCAAAGTACAAACAGTGAAACTTTACTTTTTTGGTATCAGATGCAAACTGCATTGTATCTCATTTTCCTGAAAGGAATAGTTCACCCAAAAATGAAAATTTGTTGCAAATGTACTCACCCTCAGGCCCTCCGAGATGTAGATGAGTTTGTTTCTTCATCAGAAAATTTAGATCCAATGGATCCTCTACAGTGAATGGGTGCCATCAGAATGATAGAAATGTCCTGATGCCAGTGTTCTGGACTTTGTGTTGAAGCAACTTAATGATCCCAACAGGAAGAACCCACAAGATCTGGACAGAGCTATGATTGGTAAATGTCCTTACTTGTCCTCTCCATGCACATACACTGGAAATATATCACTAATGTGCTAAATTATGTGTAAAATATGAAATCAAACAGACAGATGTGCTGAAATGTCTTAACAGCTTGTGTGGCATATACCAGAGTTTGTTTAAGAGAAAAATACCTCAGAGACATAAAACCAGTGTCCAATCAAACCATTGTTCCTTCATACTCATTTACTAGGGCATCCAGATGAAACAAGTATTTTGATATAAGCCAAGAGGCCAAACAAAGGAAATGTTTCTTCCTTTGCTCCTGTAAACAAAACTTGGCATTCTCACCGGAGCTTACACTACACCTACATCATCCGCTGACTTTAGTAACCCCCTGGAGCAGTGCGGAGACTTTTTTTAATGATGTATTGGCGCAGGTTATTGGACTTCTATTGGACTATTGAATATCACCCATTCACTGCCATTATAAAGCTTGGAAGAGACAGGACATTTTTAAACAAAGCTCTGATTTTATTAGTCTGAATGAAGAAAGTCATATACACCTAGGATGGTTTGAGGGTGAGTAAATTATGGGGTAATTTTCATTTTTGGGTGAACTATCCCTTTAATAAAATATTAATTTTTATGGTAAATTTAAGTTCAGTCCGTAAAACATAAATGTTGCTACCATATTTTTTTATGATAAAGTTCTATCAAACACAGCTGTCCAGTTGCTAAAAGAATTATGTCTAGACTGTTACATTCTTTCAAAAATGTATATGAAATATTATGTCAGTCGTAAATATTCCAGATTGGATTGGGATCATTAGTGATATAGCAAATGTTTTTTGAATGTGCCTGCTTTATTTCAAATTCAAATGTCCAATTTAGTGTGCTACATGCATATCAAATACTTTAATGACCTGTAAGTATTGCTGTCGAACTTCACTGAACTTCAGTGGTGTCCTCTCTATCTTCTCTCTCTTTTTCCGATGAGAGTCTTGAAGGAGCAGAACCTTTGGCTATGCCTTATTGCTCAAGCCTCAGCCAATGCAGATCTGGCCAAATTCACTTTCCATCTACAGTAATGGCTTTTGAGCGATGAAGATTAACAATATTTGGGGGAAAAAATCAAGTATTTATAGATTGTTCTCTAATTTTGATCTCCACTGTATGTTTCCTCTGATGCCAGAGCGGGCTTGTAGTTTTGACTGAGCTGTGAGGTGTACAATTTAGTGATGTGAATTTAAATAACTTAATCTCAGCGAGAGGATATGGAGAGATAGCATCAAGTTAAAGGAACAGAAACTTATTTTGTGCAAGAGGAAGTTTCAACATTCATCTCATTTGTGCACATAGTTGCCATAAGGGAAAAAAACAACAATATAATAATTGAAAGTTTAGTGTAAAACACAAGAAAACCATTCTAGCTAACCCTCAAACAGAATATGATATGACTATTGGGCTTATTTTATAGTCTAAATATATTAACAAATTGTATGTACTGTAGATACTTCATAAAAGGTATTAGGAACTATGATTGTCTCTTTTAGTTAGGATGAAACCAAATCATTGAGAGGGGAGTGATTCCTCAAGAGTGTTAGAAAGCTGTGCCGCTTATGTCTATATATCAGCAGTAATGGGAAGACACACCTAATGCTACAGACATTACATCAGAATGAACGGCTTTCACAGAAACCACAGACACACAGAGAAACTCATACCGTAGTTATTCTGTGAGCTTGGTTTTCAATAAATGATTCAGCAAAAGATTTTAAATTAACTAAAGGCACAAGTAATTTAATGAACCATAGAGATGAGCTTCAAAGGATAGTTCACCCCAAAATGAAATTTCTGTCATCATTGTCATTCCAAATCTGTATGATTTTCTTTGTTCTGGTGAACACAAAAAGAGATGTAAGACAGGTTGTTCACGCAGCTGTTTTGCATACAATGAATGTCAATGGTGATCAAGAAGCATCAAAAAAATATCAAAAACTGATATAAATGTTCACCATCAAATTTCATTGTCAAAAAAGACAAAACAGTCATACACATTTGAAACTAGAAAGTCAATTTCAATTTATATGTGAACGATTCCTTCAAAACATTGAGCCTAAAAAAAAGTATCTACTGTATATGGTTTACAATACAGTACAGATACAATGTCTGATTTGAAACATTTGGAAGTGTAAATGTGATGAATGCAAACCTCTATAGGAAATAATATTCCAAAACTACTTAAAAACATCACCGGCTTTGAGAAATACATCTAAAGCCATTCGGTGTAGTGAGCATTTCAGAAATGCTGCAGGCATAGGCAGCCTGCTTCTATTCAAGTCTAGGGGCCCGGGGCAGTTCTGCTGGAGGCATCTCCGGATCACTGGCCCTTTATGCTAATAAACATCAGACAGACAGTCTACCATGATTCACGCTGCAGTTCACTGCATCAAGACAAGTTCAAAGCAATAAAGTGTTCAAATGAGGATTGGAAAACTCTCACAAACCACTGTGTAAAGATAACAGATCACTCGTAGAATAGGTGATGCTTTGACATCCTGTTCCATATACCAGCTCCAAAGTTTCGCTCTGTTTTTTCTATCGGTGTCAGGGCTGTTAATTTTACCTCAGGCTGGGGTGCGATGTCCCAGATATTCCAAACGCCCACTTTGTCTGATTCCTGCCCAGTCTGCTCCTCCAAATCCACCACGCCTGGCCGCCTACCATTTACTGAATATGCAAAAAGCACATGCCTAGCATGGCCAGGATCGTTTACTCCTTTTAAAGTCTCATTTGGGCTCAAATGACTGGGCCAGACTGGATTTAATCCCACTATAAATACAGGCAATGCATGATACATGCACACATAACAAAAGATTGACACACATGCAGTGTTACATAGTTTTGCTACAGTTTTGACTTTTGACGAAAATATCCTTTAAATTTAGTAAATATTTTTTAATGTTACATTCATAAAGTCTAATCAATTTTACTCCAAATAAAATAGCATCATTTATTCGATGAAAATAACATTGAGGAGAAAGTTAAAAATGAAACAAAGTTCCCCTTCAGGAACTCGAGCTGCTTCGAATGCTTTGGGAACGCCCCCGGCGAGACACCGTACTGAAGCATGAGTGAAATCAGTCCAATAGCGAAGCGAGACGTCACGAGCGGGGTGACGTGAGCAACCAGGAAGCATAAAGGCGCATCCGGCAAACACACATGTTAGCTTTTGCTCTTCAACGAGCGCGTCTGTGGTGTGTGTGTGAATGTATGCAAAGCACTCAGTCAGTCAGTAAAACTCTGTATAGCAAGTGAGAAAAATGCCAAAGTGTAAATCTAAATCAAATGTGGCGAGCGAACGGCGTTTCCAAGTCGTGTATCTTGGGTGGGGATACACACGATTTGTGCGTCGTCTGTTTGGGAGTGGAGCATGCACGGGCAGCTCTCAAGGGTGCTGCCTGCCATGATTGTGAGCTTCTCCCGCTCCGTGTTCTTCGCTCCCGCCTGGCCGTCTTCGATGAAAGTGGCCAGGTTCGCGATCCTGCTGGGTTATCACGGGGATCGCAAGTGAATTTAGACCTTATCGACCTTATCTCGGTCCTCACCCGCTAGATCCATGGCCCTCTCTCAGGGATCGGAAGCCCGCCCCACGGTTTCTTCCCCCCAGAGAGAGGGCCAGGCGCTTCATCTATCTTCCTCCAAGGAGGTTGATGTGATGAGCGTCGACACGGAGGAGACTGTGGACTCGCCACCGCATTCCCTCGCGTATGAGGAGCTCGTGGAGGTTGTGACTCGTGCTGTAGCTAAACTGAACATTGAATGGCCAGCCGAGAAACAGGACGCTCATCCCAAGAGCAAGATGGACGAGCGCTTCCTTAAAGCTAGATCGCAACCTTCACGTCGGGGCCTTCCTTTTTTCCCCGATCTCCATTCTGAGCTTTCGAGATTGTGGGATAAACCATATTCGTCCCGACTCTTCAGCCCCACAGTATCTAATTACTCTAACATCACAGGGCTGAATGAGAAGGGATATGGGGCGATGCCGGCGGTGGAACAGACGCTCGAGAGCTATCTGTCCCCGTCCTCAGCATCGTCCCTGAAGGCCCCGAAGCTTCCCACTAGGCCAGTAAGACTGACATCCAGCCTGGTTGGGAAAACGTATATGGCGGCAGGTCAGGCCGGTGCGTGTCTGCACACTATGGTGGTGTTGCAGGTGTACCAGGCCGACCTGCTAAAAGACCTGAACACTAGGGAGGGAGAGGAATCCGACGCAGTCGCCGAACTGCGTCGGGCCACAGATTTGTCGCTTCGGGCCACCAAGGAAACAGCCAGAGCCATTGGCCGTTCCATGGCAGCTCTCGTGGCCACGGAGCGACACCTGTGGTTGAATCTGTCCAAGTTACAAGATAAGGAATCCTCCTCAGTGCCCTCGGGGAGACTTACTTATACCCCTGCCACCCCCGGTGCTTCAGGGCTCAGTAGGCTCCCGCGAGCAAAATTCCCAGCTGCCGCCCGGTGACGGTACGGCACGGGAGAGCTCGCCCCCTCAGATGAGGGTGCTAGAGAGCCTAGATCGGTTGTTCCCTGCCAGGTCAACCGCTTCAGGGCACCGAAGTGGCTCCTCTAGTAACACCAGACGCCAGTCTCGTCCACCTCGCTTCAATGGGGTTATTCCTACATTAGTGGGCCCCGAGCAGGCTCTCAGGTATTGGAACAGGAAGTAAACTCTCTCTTGTTTCTACAGCCGTTAATTCATCGTTCCGAAGAAGGATGGGGGGTTGTGTCCGATCATAGATCTGCATCTACTAAACCGTGCTATCAATCGATTTCGGTTCAAGATGCTTACGATCAAACAGATTGTGTCTCAAATCAGGTCCGAGGACTGGTTTGTCACAATAGATCTCAAGGACTCATATTTCCATGTATCCATCCTTCCTCAACACAGGAAGTTCCTGAGGTTTGCTTTCGGGGGCGAAGCATACCAATATCGGGTTCTACCGTTCGGTCTATCACTCTCACCCCGCACTTTCACGAAGTGTGTGGATGTGGCGCTGGCTCCTCTGTGACTCCAGGGCATCCTCATACTGAATTACATCGACGACTGGTTGATTTTAGCTCAGTTTTTTAGCTCAGCTGGGGTTACAGCTGAACGCCAAGAAAAGTGTGCTTTCTCCACTACAGAGGACCACTTATCTGGGCGTGGTGTGAGATTCAACAACGATGCAGGCAGGCACAGTTGTCTCCTGCTCGTATAGAAGCGATTCTCACAGACGTGAGGGGAGTGAGAGAAGGCCAGTCACTTACTGTCAAACAGTTTCAGAGACTGTTGGGTCTGATGGCAGCTGCGTCCAACGTGATACCTTTTGGCCTGCTGTACA
>NW_015536542.1:1210954-1223637 GCF_001515605.1 Sinocyclocheilus anshuiensis
GAAGCGATTCTCACAGCCGTGAGGGGAGTGAGAGAAGGCCAGTCACTTACTGTCAAACAGTTTCAGAGACTGTTGGGTCTGATGGCAGCTGCGTCCAACATGATACCTTTTGGCCTGCTGTACATGAGACCCTTACAGTGGTGGCTCAGGGCCAAGGGGTTTTCCCCGAGGGGCAACCCGCTTCACACAATCAAGGTTACGCGGCGATGCTTACGTGCCTTAGACATGTGGAAGAAACCTTGGTTCCTGTCTCAAGGCCGGTCGCTGGGGGCTCCGTGTTGTCATGTAACGCTAACGACAGACGCCTCCCTCACAGGTTGGGGAGTGGTCATGAGTGGCCGCTCTGCCCGAGGTCTGTGGGAAGGCCATCATATCATGTGGCACATCAACTGCCTGGAGATGTTGGCCGTGTTTCGAGCTCTGAAACACTTCCTTCCAGATCTAAGGGGGCATCATGTGCTTGTCCGCACAGACAACACATCGATGGTCTCCTACATAAATCGGCAGGGGGGTCTGCGCTCACGCCCCCTTTACAGGCTGGCGTACCAGATCCTCCTGTGGGCTCACGTACAGTTTCCTCGTGGCGGGAGTTCTGGAATGGAGTATGGTCCCAACAAACTCAGTCGAGAGACCAGATGCTATGAGCTGTGCCCCATCAGGGGCCACGCCCACAACTTCCATAACTCCGGGCGGGGGTGAAGGATGGTGCCCCCCGCCTGAGAGAGGAGGTCCCTCCTGATCGGAATCTCAGTTGGTTCAGTTCTGGAGTTTCTGCAGGAGCGATTCTCCGCAGGGTTATCCCCCTCCACTCTGAAGGTTTATGTGGCGGCCATAGCTGCTTACCACACCCTTCAGGGTGGTCAGTCAGTGGGAAGGCACCCGTTAGTTACACGTTTCCTCCGTGGCACCCGGAGGCTGAGGCCAGTACAGTGCACCAAGGTGCCCTCATGGGATCTGGCAGTGGTTCTGGAGGCTCTGTGCAAAGCTCCCTTTGAACCCATCGAAGATACCTCAGATTAGCTCCTCACGCTTAAGACAAAATTACAAAAAAAGCTAAAATATTTATAAAAACTATAATAGTATATTAACATTACTAAAATAACACTGGTGTGAATGACTGTATCCCACCTTAAACTAATACAATAATTCAGGAGCCAAAAATATCACTTCTTGAGTTGGACGAAACTAAAATAAAATGGCCTTTGTGCAACACAGAGAAGGTGAACACTCCTATATATTATGGTTGTGACTCCTCTGATTCAAAGCAAGTTGAAAGGACGTCCCCTGACCCCGACACAGTCAGCCTGTGAATCAGGCACAGAGCAGAGTGCTACTATTACGCTTTTTTATGTCTGTTTCCTCTGTTCTGCCACAACTGCCCTCCACGTTTACCAGCCGAACACCAGGAGGCCTGTGCTGAAACAGCAAGAACCACGAGGCACAACACTGTAAAAGATGAAAGCCAACCATCTGACTTCACACAAGCTGCTAAATCAACACCAGAGTGCCACAGCGGTGTGTTTCAGTAAGGTCCTGAATGAGGAGTGTTCAAGTGTATTGTGAACATTAACCCTTATACTGTAGCTAGGAGTTTGCTTTCTCTTCTTTGTCTAATGTGGAGGCATAAATTGGAAATACTGTTCAGAATTGAATGGGTTTACTGTTTACAAAACACATTCCTGGTCTTAATGCAAACAATTCATCTGTGCATGTTTTTCCAAAAGAAATTCATGTTTTTGTAATCTTTCATCAAAGCTTGTAAACATCTTTTTTTTCTGATTTCCATCATACTTAGGACTAATGTATTAGTCCAGATTAACTAGTTTAGTCATTCAGTTTAACTAACATCATTCATCAGTACATCTTAGCGCTTCCGTCCCAATTCAGCAATTATTAATCCAAAAAAATAAACAAAATGGCCTATTTATTAATCTATAAAATGTATGAATTAATTTCAGTTGAAGAATTCTTATCTCATCCCTTAAATAGTCTGAAAATGTACAATAAACATACTACATAGTTGCATACAAATACCTTTTATGACACTGCCATCTGGTGGTTGAGTGCTGTTGACTTGTACACTAAAGTTACAATCATAATATAATGTCTAAATATACACCTACAATTATATAAAAATATTTATAAAATGTTAAATATTTTCCATAAATGTTTTAATCAACATTTGTCAAGTTCTAAATTAAATTAAAATAAAATAAATGGCCTCTTTGATTAAATCCCAAGATAATTTCACTACTGTTCTTCCATCGCAATGAGCAATTTACAGAACAGTAATTGCAAGAACAATCTCCTAATAGCATAATGCAGTTATGTTCCTTTCTCAAAGGCACAGTGGTGAATCTCTAATCAGAAATAATGCCATATTAACTAAAAATAGCAATCAAAAAATCATGTAGCGATTCTGCTGAGCTTATATGTAACTCCAAATGAACACTGAGTTAATTAAACAAATATAACAAATATACTCATACTCATAAAACAAAATAGCCAAAAAGTGGCATCAAAATCAGTGAGGAAGGCCGTAGAATGTTGGGGTTATTTAAGACCTGCCTATTCCAACAAGAAGTGCTATTAAGAAGGGCAGGTTTCCCAATATAAACAGGACAAGCAGGACTGTTTCAGGTCCCGTCTAACAAAAACAAACAAACAAACAAAATATTATTTTAAGACATGAAAATTACATGATTACATTGTATATATGTAGCTTGCTAAATTATCTATGCAATGAAATGTAAGCTTGTATGTCTTTATGTTAGACTTACCGATCCGAAACTGCAAATCTCAGAACCTAAAATAAAATGACAAGGGTAAAATACACCATTTATGCATTGTATTATTTAAATAATAAATTTCCAAATAATAATAATAATAAATAAAAATAATATAATATACGATACATATATACACAACTGTTGAAGTCAGTAAGATTTTCTATTTCAAATAAATTAATACTTAGTGTGGGTGAGTTTTTCATTTTATTTAGCAAGGATGCATTAAATTGATCAAAAGTGACATTTATAATGTTGCAAAAGAGTTCTTTTGAACTTTCTATTCATCAAAAAAAACTACAAAAATATTAACACATTTCAACATGGATGATAATAAGAAATGTTTCTTAAGCAGCAAATCATCATATTAGAATGATTTCTGAAGGATCATGTGACACTGAAACCTGAAGTGATTGCTGCTTCAAATTCAGCTTTGCCATAACAGAAATTAATTAGATTTTGAAATATATTAAAATATTAAACAATTATTTTAAATTATAATAATATTTCACAATATTACTGTTTTTACTGTATTTTTATCAATTAAATACAGCTTTTGTGAGGACTAGACACTTCTTTAAAAAAAAAATAAAAAATAAAATATATATATATATATATATAAAATAACTTTATGCAAATGTAGTATTACCTTTTTTCTTGGCGCGCAAGTTAAGATCTTGAAGAATATACATCAGAGCCTCCCAGGTAACAAAACCTCCCATAACTTTCAACATCCATCCATCCTCCTTATATTCTTCAAACAGTGCCAGACCAGTGAAAATTGCAGCAACTGTGTCACAGAATAAAAAGAGATATTGTTTTAGATATTGAGGAAATGGAAGACATTGCTGAAGATAATAAAGTTGCTGTCATACCTGCAAGGCCTTTGATAGCTAAAGCAATGAAGGAATGGGCCCAGTTGAAAACAAATCTCCTGCAAAAAAAAACATCACATTAAAGTGATGCTTCCCCCTCATTTGTCTATTTCTTATTTGGTTAAGAGAAGTTTCTCTCACCGTTCATGTTGCGGCTCACAGCGGAAAGCAGCAACTATGGGCTGAATAAGACTGAGGATCATCACCAAACAGCCCAGGACAGGATGAGCCCCCTACACACACACACACAGATAAAATACTGAATTACAGAGACACTTAACTTTAAACATCTGAAATTATTTTTTTGAAATTATTTTCTTCTTTGATTTATTTTAGCTTACCCCACTCCAATCCCGGGCATAAGAAAACACCAGTATGAATGCAATGGCCGTGGCAGTGACTGACAGGGCCATCAGAGACACATGGGCCTTTGGAACAAGAAATAAATCATATTTAGCTATATTAACACATTTAACAGGTTAAACTTACTGTAGGTCTTTAACAACAATACATAATGCTTAAAAATCAATCCATGTGCATTCAAATGAAAATGTATTAAAACAGATAAAACACACAATTTGAATGTACATTAGCTACATCCAGTCCAATCATTTTTAAGAGTGCTGATATTGTGCTGAAATGTAACTTACTCAATATTATCTTTGTATTTATAGAACAGTTGTATAAAAGTATTATCGGGCTGTAATCTGTTAAATGTTATATTATGCAAAAAGGTTGTTAATGACAAGTGATGTTCACACACCATAAGCTTCTTATCTTATCTTGCTCACACTAACTGTGCACATACTTATTACTGCAAAGCATTCATCAAGGAAATTTTACCTCTGTTATGCTGAAGAAACAGATATGTCAACATGACACATGTAATGCACTTACAAATGAGCTGATGAGCTAGAAAAAGCGGCTCACATGGGCAGGACTTTTTTTTAAATCTGTTAAGTTGTTTATAGTGTAAACAGGAGAAAAAAAATGAAATCCAGAATCCACATTTTTACAGTCCTGATCCAGCCAAATTCACGTGTGATTTTTAAGCATAAAAGTTGAACATGGCACTAACAACACCTAGGTCATGGGTTTGATTGCATAAATTTACAAATGTATACCTTGCATGCAATAAAAACATTTGGCAAATGCATAAATCTGCATGCAATCTGCAATATGGTTAGTAAACCTGATTACAGTATCTAAATGAATGGATCAGATTTTATAATTTACACAGAGTGCGCAGTCAGTTTGAAAGATTTGTGCAGTATGAGGAGTGTAAAAACAGATCGCAACTTACCATAAACCAGAAATCTTTACCGCAGCAACCATGGTCCTTGGCAACTCCCTTTAAATAGCGTGCTATGAGCATTCCTATACTGCCCGTGGTCATCCAGGAGATTAACATAAGGCAGCCTGGAACAGATCAGTATCATTAGGACCACAATAACGCTGATATGATGCTCTAATGTGAATCCAGATGCAGTCTCTCGTGATGTACTCACCGTGGGCTTTAACAATCACTGGGAATTCTTCAGTACCTGTAATGACCTGGCTTGGATCCTGTAAATTAGCCTTTGTACTACTGACATATTTACTTGTGTGGATCTGGATGTTACCTACAAATAAATGAAGATTCTGTCATCATTTACTCATGCTATTCCACTTCTTCTTCCAGAAAACAAAAAGAGATCTTTTAAAGAACGTTCATGCTGCTCGTTTGCATACAATAAAAGGATACAGTGACTAGGGACAGTCAAGCTTGAAAAAAACCACCATAAAATTAGCGTAAGAGTCCATACTTTCAGTGCACCATATTACAAGTCTTCTGAAGCCAATCGATAGCTTTCTTGGAGGAATTTTCATTATTCACTGACAATCTTACCTTGTGTATATTCAAACTTTCTGAGCATTCTGCTAAACATTTTTATATGCGTTTGACAGTGGCAAAAGTGAAACACTTTCTTTCTAGTAAAGACCTTGAAATTGTAATTCATGCACTAATTTCCTCTTGGATTACCGTAACACTCTGTACATTGGCCTACCTAAATCTACACTGTCTCAGATTACAGACGGTTTAAAATGCAGCAGCCAGATTGTTAACAGAAACAAAGAAAAGGGATCATATCTCCCCTGTCCTTGCCTCGTTGCATTGGCTCCCTATACAATTTAGATTCGACTTTAAGATTCTTCTTTTCACATACAAGGCATTGCATAATTCTGCCCCAAATTATATTTGTGATCTTATTAGGCCATACACAGCCTCTAGGTCATTAAGATCTTGTGATCAGTTACTTTTATCTGTCCCTCGTACTCATTGTAAATCAAAAGGTGATTGAGCTCTGTAGTTGCCCTAAAGCTCTGGAACAGTCTACCTTTGAACATCAGGGCCTCTCCATCACTGGATGCTTTTAAATCCAGCTTAAAAATGTATTTTTACTCTCTAGCATTCGAGTGAAGCTGTGTATGTACTTTGAATAGTTGGTGATCTATGAATATACCATACATGTTGATTGATTTTGATACTTGTTTTTTTTATTTCTATTTATGTCTCTTTTTCTACCCTCTTTTTCTTTTTTAAAATTCTGATTTATTTTTATTGTAAAGCACTTTGGATCAACTACGGTTGTGTTAAACTTGTGCTCTATAAATAAAATTTGCCTTGCCTTGCCTTCTGGGAGACTTGTTTTTTTATTTCTATTTATGTCTCTTTTTCTACCCTCTTTTTCTTTTTTAACATTCTGATTTATTTTTATTGTAAAGCACTTTGGATCAACTACGGTTGTGTTAAACTTGTGCTCTATAAATAAAATTTGCCTTGCCTTGCACTCAGTTGTCTTCAGTGTGAAAAGATGGACCTCAAAATCATACAGTCATTGATGGAAAGTGTTCAAATATGCAAAAGATGCTGGAAAACCAAAGAATTTGTGGGACCTGAAGGATTTTTCTGAAGAACAGTGGGCAGTTTAACTGTTCAGGACAAACAAGGGACTCATGAACAACTTCGAAAAAAAAAGCGGCTGTGGATCATCCAGGTAACAACACCGTATTAAGCGCATGTAAACTTCTGAATGGGGTCATTTTTATAAATTCAACTATAATTTTCTCTTGTGGACTATATGTAAATGTCTTTTATATGAAATATCTTATTCAGGTCAGTACTAAATAAAAAGTAACATGCATTTTGTATGATCCCTCTTATTTTGGTATAATAACATTTTTCAGTTACTACAAAGTGTATGTAAAATTTTGACCACATCTGTATACATATACTGTATATTGCTATTATAATTATATAATTTCATTATTACTGTAATAATTATTTTATTTTATTAATAAAAAACATTATCAATATGAAATTATACTAAAATAACGCTACATTACATTTGACCATTTTTTTTATATAACATAGAACCACAGACCTTGACTGCTGGAGGGTCCTGCAGCAATCATGAGGTAGTATTCGCTAGTGGACGATGCTCTACTTCCCGTGCTAATGGCATTACGGGAAGTAAAAGAACAATTGATATTTCCATTCATCAACGCTGTATTGATATTAGTCACATTCACCTGTAAACATAGAATATGTGTGAGTGATGATATCTAATCACATAACAGGTAGAAATGGTGGCACACTAGAGGAATGTACCAGTGAGAGAATAGTTGGAGCTGTTTTTCCTGTGGAAAAAGCATGTTGCACTTGGAGGTTGCCGCTGCTGTCCTTACCACAGATGTAGATGTCATCATTGCCCTGAAAATACAAACAAAAAAAATGCTAACTTTTTAAAACCATATGAACATGATGTCTCATTGTTCCTGGAAAAACAAAATCACATATGGGGTTTGCAGATGTTTTTTTGTGGATGCATAATTAGTCAGTGCTGACAGAGGTAGGTCTCCAGATAAGACTCAGCCCAGTTCAGCAGTTTCATGCTGATATCTCACCATTTCCTGGTCATCTGAAAACCCAATGGAGACATATCCGCTGGCCTGGCCAAACATTTCAATCCTCATTTCTGATTGGTTAGATGATGTCTGAACTGCCATGAAGTAACAGCCTGTGTTGGCAGTTGGGTCACAGTTGCTGGGCTGACTGAAGCAGACTTTGGTTTTCCCACAATCAGGATTTGATGAAACCTGAAATCAACAGAGCAATTTCTGCTGAATATAAAACAACATACAGTACAAAGAGATAGATAATTAATTTTCCTAGTTTTCATTTTTGGTTTAAAATAAAAGCTAGACTTACAGTCGGAGTATTTGGGGTTGCAGAAGAAGTTCCTGTACCATTATATGCCACAGTAGAGCTCTTGACACCAACCCAAAAGGTAGAAAAACCTTTCGCAAATGTGGCTCTGAAACAACCCCAAACGTTCCATTACAAATCACACCGAGATATATAAATAAAAATGACAAATAAGTATAAGTGTCACACAAATGATAAACATATTCAAAAGTATACCTGAATTCTATATCGCCGATCTGTCCAGATGTAGGGGCTGTCCATTTAGCTTGAATTGAACTTTTTTTACTGTCTGATGTGTGAGAGACTGCTCTATTCTGAATAATATAATAATAATACAATATAAAAATGGGGCAATATCTGATAATTAGCCAATGTTATTTTAATAACAATAATAAAAACAGCTACACCAATGTCATCCCATACTAATGTATTAGCGAAATGGATATGAAATAGCATATATAAAAATTAAATTTTATAAGTAGCCTCAAGTGTACATAATAATATATATAATGATATATAATATATTTGTTTGGTTTCTTCTGCACCAAACACTATGTAAGTAATGTAGATAAACTCACAGCAACTCCATCGCAGGAGAGGAGCTGTACACTACTGTCCGTCACAGTAAAAGTGCCAATGAGAGTAGTAGATCCCACTCGACGTGCTTGTAACATAAACCCTTCAAACTGATATCCTGATTGGCTGTTTAACAATACTGAGAAAGAAGAAACAGTGGAACCTCTTTACATACATGAACTGATATCATATGATGACCAGCTGTAAACAACATTTCACTGATTACTGTCAATAGTGACTCAGGATAATCTGATTATACATTCATATAGTATAGTGTTGTGTAGTATAGTTTAGTATAGTATATACCATAAATGCATTACATTACATTTAGTAACAGTACTTTTTAAATACGCTATTGTATAAGCATTTATTACATAATAGCAACTAATTTCTAAAGGTTAGTTAAACATAGTATACTGCATAATAACAATACAATTATTTTAATGGTAACTTTTAATGGTAATTTATTATTAAGGTCTTATTTGTTAACATTAATGCATTAGCTAACATTAAGTAACAATATGATTAATATATTTAAAGTTAAATTTTGAAATCTTTTTGTAAACTGTTTCCATTTATTGATCGTCTCTAAAATACTTAATAGCATAATAGTGCAAATGCATAATAGTTCTATTGTTTTATACTGTAGTACAAACCGCTAAGTTGTTTACACAGACCTGCTCAAGTTTTGTCTACATTATAGAACTGAAACTTCATGAGGTAAAAATAACTTTTATTCCCTAAACAGCTATGAAAGCTGTTTTCAAAGCAAAGTAGCTGCAGAATCAGCCCAACCTGTGATTTGATCTCCCTCTTTAAAGGTGGTCTTGTCGGCAGTGATGTTGAACGGAGCAGTGCTGGTCTGAGCGCTAGACCCGTGATTAGGCGTCATAGATCCACACACTTCGCTGACACGTCCGTGACCGTAACAGTGCACGACCCCGACACAGCAAAGGAGACCATACAGAAACATCTGTGGAGATTTACAAACTCACTATAAGTAGCGATATCAATGAACAGCGACGGGGGAGTAAAGAGAGAAGACGGAAAATAACAACCTTTCGAAGGAAAATTCGGTGGATGCTCCTGCTACTGCTGTGGCTTTGTTTTGGCTGAAACTATTGGTGTGCCTGCGCTCAAGAATTCAGTCACTGCTTCACTGTAAATAGTCTTGTTATTTGTGGGCGGGGTTTACCTGAACAGGTAACTGATGCTGTAATGCAGGCGATCATGAGATCCCATGACTCACATGTACATATATGCAAGCAGTCTTTCCCTTTTTTTTTAATTACAGTGTTGTGTTAGTAGCCTAAATATAGTCACCTATGTTAGTATAGTTAACTGATTAAAATTTAACAGATAATTTCGATTATGATGTTTATGTTTTGTTTGGTTTTTTAATTTATTGTACTTCTGCTAAAACAATAAATACACAAGCTTGCTTTCAGGCGCTTTTAATTTAAACACAGTAGGCCTGTCAATAAAAATATGAATCATGATTAATCTCAAGATTTCTAAAGTAAACAAAACAGATAACGTCTCGGTTAGGTATTGTAACCCTCGTTCCCTGAAGGAGGGAACGGAGACAACACGTCAGATGAACGACAAATTGGGATCTCGCTTAGAGAGACCAATCTACTTCGAGTGTAAACTAAACGAGCCAATGCACATTGGCATGCGATTATTGCATCCTGCTGCCACTGATCACAGCATGAGTATAAGTAGGCAGCCGGTGCAGCACATATTCAGGTTTTCGCTGAGGAGCCGAGCCGGTGACCCGGCCACTCAGCGGTGGTACAGAAGCTGTGGCGACGGGACGTGATGTCTCCGTTCCCTCCTTCAGGGAATGAGGGTTACAATACGTAACCGAGACGTTCCCTTTCAGTCGGTTACTCTCGACATCACACCGGATGACCGACGAATTGGGATCCCTACCAAAGGGCCACAGGTACTGCCCCTTCCAGTGTCCGGTGGAAGCCTCCTGCGCCCCTTCTTTTGCGCAGGTCGGGGCTTACCACAAGAAGACCAGTTACTGCAACTATGGCACTACCCACTCAGTAAGACTGGATAACACTGGGAAAACGTACTCGTACCACTTGGGACAGGAACGTTGCAGAAGCCCCGTCCTTCCCAAAGGAGGTTTCGGAAGCACTTACACACATGGACAACCGCTTAGGTGCATATGGAAGATTAGAGGTGATTATAACCCTCTTGGGAATGGCAGAAGTCTGCCGGGGAAACACGGGCTCTGAGGCTATACCGTGGACTTTACACATATGGGATCCACTTAGGTCTCAACATATGGAACCCAGCCCTCTACCGGTTCTCACGGATTCATCGAGTGAGGGCCTGGCTCCGGACGCTCCACCACGTCTGGCTGCCGAGGAGACGGATGAGATCGACAGGGTCTACGATATGGACTCTCTGGATCAGTTTTAGCAAGCCGTCCCGAATCCGGGGCCTCTCAGTACTTCTACCCATTTGAGGTGAGAACACAGGAGGATACCGGCTCCACACGAAGGTTATAGAATCTAGCGAACATGTTGGGGGTCGCCCAGCCCGCAGTTCTACAAATATCTGTCAGCGAGGTGCCACGAGCCAGCGCCTAGGAGGATGCAACACTTCTAGTAGAGTGAGCTTGCAACCTGAACGGGCAGGGCACACCCTGTGCCTGATAAGCCAGGGTGATGGTATCCACTATCCAGTGGGACATCCTCTGCTTAGAGACGGCATTCCCTTCTGCCGGCCTTCGTGACAGACAAAGAGCTGGTCTGAGGTCCTGAAGCTTTGCATCCTGTCTACGTAGCATCTCAATGCCCGGACAGGACAAAGCAAAGATAGGGCTGGGTCTGCCTACTCCGGGGGCAGCACTTACAGGCTCACCACCTGATCCCTGAAGGGAGTAGTGGGAACCTTGGGCACATAGCCGGGGCTGGGGCCTCAGGATTGCCTGCAGGTCCCCTACCCTCTTGATGGAGGCCAATGCAAGCAGGAGCAGAGTTTTCATTGACAGAAACTTCAGCTCGACTGTCTGCAAGGGCTCAAATGGGCCCTGCTGTAGCGCTCTGAGCACTAGAGACAGGTCCCAAGAAGGTATGGAGGGGGGCCGTGGAGGATTTAACCTTCTCGCCCCCCTAAGGAACCTGATGATCAGGTCATGCTTCCCCACCGATTTCCCTTCGACGGGGTCGCGGTTGGCAGCAATCGCAGCCACATAGACTTTAAGGGTGAAGGGAGACAGCCTTCGCTCCAACCCCGTCTCTGAGTCAGTAGATCCTTCCTCAGAGGAATCTGCCAACCGTGCGGACCAGAACGTGCTTGCCTCGTAAGCGCCCTTTGAGACGGATGAAGGCAAGGCGCACTGCCAGAAACTCTAGGTAATTGATGTGCCAGTGCAGTTGGAGGCCCGTCCAAACCCCCGACACTGCAAGCCCATCGAACGTGGCCCCCCATCGCACAACTGCGTAGCCACGCCCACCTAAGGACTCGGCCATGGAGCCAGTGTTAAAGTGGTCTCATATGAAGCAGCCCCAGCGGCGTGACTGCCACTGCAGCTGCCATATGCCCCAGGAGCCTCTGAAACCATTTCAGTGGGACCGCCGTCCTGCCCTTGAACATATTCAGGCAGTTCAACACCGACTGAGCACTTCCTTGCATGAGGCATGCTCGACCGAATCCAACTCCATACCGAGAAAAGAGATCCTCTACAAGGAGAGTTTGCTCTTTTCCCAGTTGACCTGAAGGCCCAACCGGCTGATGTGTGAAAGCACCAAGTCCCTGTGTGCACACAACGGTTTGCCTCTACATGAAGACACGGGGCAACAGGGACAGCCCGGAGGGCAGGACCTTGTACTGATATGCTATATGCTCGAGGGTGAAACGCAGGAATGGCCTGTGTCGTGGGAGGATCGAGACATGAAAGTACGCATCCTTCAGGTCGATCACTGCAACCCAGTCTTGGGGATGGATGCGCTTGAAAATGCGTCTCTGCATCAACATCTTGAACGGCAGCTTGTGAAGCGCGCGATTCAAAACTCGCAGGTCCAAGATTGGTCGTAACCCACCGCCTTTCTTGGGTACAATGAAGTCAATGAAGTAAAACCCCATCTCCATATCGGCTGGAGGGACCGGCCCTATCGCATCCTTCGCCAGTAGGACCAGTAGGACTCCGCACGCCAGACAGGAGCATCGGCCACC
>NW_015536542.1:1224374-1249537 GCF_001515605.1 Sinocyclocheilus anshuiensis
AGTCCAACTCCATACCGAGAAAAGAGATCCTCTGCATCGGGGAGAGTTTGCTCTTTTCCCAGTTGACCCGAAGGCCCAACAGGCTGAGGTGCGAGAGCACCAAGTCCCTGTGTTCGCACAACTGATCCTGAGACTGAGCTAATGTGAGCCAGTCATCGAGGTAGTTGAAAATGTGAATGCCCTGTTCTCTCAGGGGAACAAGGGGAGCCTCCGCAACTTACGTGAAGACACGGGGCAACAGGGACCGCCTGGAGGGCAGGACCTCGTACTGATATGCTCGTCCTTCGGACGGGAACCGCAGCAATGGTCTGTGGTGCGGATGGATTGACACATAAAAGTACGCGTCCTTCAGGTCGATCGCTGCAAACCAATCTCGGGGACGGATGCACCAGAAGATGCGTTCCTGCGTGAACATCTTGAACGGTAGCCGGTGAAGGGCCCAGTTCAACACACACAGGTCCAAGATTGGTCGTAACCCACCGCCTTTCTTGGGTACAATGAAGTAGGGGCTGTAACGCCCCGTCTTCAAATCGGCTGGAGGGACAGGCTCTATCGCATCCTTCACCAGTAGGACTACGATCTCTGCCCGCAAGACAGGAGCATCGGCCGCTGAAGCGGATGCCACTGAACTTGGGGGGACGCCGGGCGAACTGAATCGCGTAGCCGAGGCTGATGGTCCGCAGAAGCCAGCGAGACGGGCTGGGTAGCGCTAGCCAGGCACCCAGATACCGTGCCGCGGTGGGGCAGCGAGGTGGAACGCAGGGACCTGAAGAGGGGTCTGAGTGTGCAGTGCAACACTTACCTGGTTCCACGGTTTGGCAGGGGGTGCGTGAGTAGGGCCTTTGATGACGCTCTCGAACCGCCCGCTGCTGCCTGCTGGCGAGAGAGGAGGATAAGCGTGGTCCGGTATTGGTCTGTCCGCGACTCTCCATGCCCTCTTGGGACCCAGAGACAAAGAAAACCGCTCTCCTGTCGAAATTTTTGGAAACCAAATTCTCCACCCGGCCCTCCTCCGGGGAAGGGAGAGGTGCATCTCTGGGTTGCCTGTCCCGAGGCCTCTTGCTCTTCCGCTCACCGCCAGGTTGACGGGGGCCTGGACGGGCGGGGCGGCCTGCCTATGCCCAGCTCCACAGCGCCGCTTGTTTGAGGCTGCTGCGGATGCGGCATGGGAGCGGGGGTGGATGCAGGGGGCCGCCCTCGGCGACGAGCAGGCTGGGGTGCTGCGGCCTGCGGACGGGTGGAGGCAGCAGCTGCCCACCGGGGCAGAAGTTCGGACCGCCTCAGTCTGCTCCTGTGCAGCCGAGAACTGCTGGGTCATGTTCTCGACTGCGTCGCCAAAAAGGCCGGTCTGGGACACAGGGACCTTGAGGAACCGAACTGTGCCTCAGACCGCCCGCGTTACTGCCTGAAGTAGCCCCCGCCTGACTGCCGCCATGACGAGAACTAGATCGAGGCAGAGGCAACAGAGCTCTGCCCCTTTGAGGAAACAGAGCTTGACCCACGAGTCCGAGATGATCATCTTCCCGGAATGAGAACATGACTCATCCACAAACGCCACCTCAGCGTGCTAAATGCCCAGGCACGTGAGGCAGCGATCGTGACCATTACCCAGCGCCAGGTAACGACCGCATCCAGAAATGCCCGGATGATACGTTGTCTATAGCAAGACCCACATCGTCTTTACAAAGACGTAACGTCAAGTTTGCCACGCAATGTCGTCTTTAAAAAGACGCACCCGAAATTGCTCTTTTAGGGAAAAAGCACTTTTAGCGTGCTGAGGCGCACAGGGGAGATGATCATCTGCATTACAAAGACGTAACGTCGAGTTTGCCACGCAATGTCGTCTTTAAAAAGACGCACCCGTGAATGCTCTTTTAAGGAAAAAGCTCTTTTAGCGTGCTGAAGCGCACAGGGGAGATGGCCGCCTGCAACACAAACGGGGTAGTGCAGCCTGATGTGCGCAACCCACTCGACACGGGACGGCTCACCCTCCGATGCAGCGATCGACATCCTATCGTCGGGAGGAGCACCAACGGATACTACTGGTACGCTCCTTGTAGAGGGCCCAGCACGTTCCATTGGCTGCTTAACTGGTTGCGGAGTGCAAGAGGAGTGATGGTCCCCCAAGGGTTGGTTCCCTGGAGGGTTTGCCATCACTGTTACCCTCAGACCGCCCGTGCTACTGCCTGAAGTATCCCCCACCTGACTGCCGCCATGACGAGAATTAGATCGAGCGGTCATCCGACGTGACGTCGAGAGTGACCGACTGAAAGGGAACTAGGTTGTTTTAAATTCTCCAGATGAAAATTTGATAAACATGATAAAGATCTCTGAAAAGTGGGAAACGCACACAACAACAAAAACAACTACTATTATTATTATTATTATTAAAATATTTCATGGTTTAAAATATGGGGTAAACAGTGTGAAAAATTGTGAAACTCATGAAAAATAGTCAATTTCTCCTCTAAATTAATTCGTTTATTTTGCAGATTGATACATGTATATGCTTGCAACTCCTAAAAAGACAAATTAAGTGGATCATTATTATTTATTTTATACTGTTCTTTAAAGCAGTGCTTAACTTTGCTGTTTGGCGTTTCCATAAAACATAGTATGAATGTAGCAACTGATGCTACTGTTATCAATAAAAATGTCCAATGAGAATTAGCATAACTAAACTTCCAATGTAGTTTAAATAACATATATACTTTTTCTCCACTGTCTGTGAGACTACTGTAGGTTAAAAAATGTTGGTCTGTAAACAACATCTAATTAGAAAAGATGCAGAGAAAAAAAAACTGATTCAGAAAAAATTTACAGAAAACTTAGAATTTTTAATTCAAGTTTAAAATTCAGTTTTTAAACTTTCAGTTTTCGCTAATTTCAGAATTCAGTTTTCCTTGTAGGGGCAACCTAGGGAATTTAAATCCCCTTTCAATTCTAGCCATACTGAATAGCTAGAAGAAGAAAAAATCACGGCGTTATATGGCAACACTACTATAGTGGGTTAATTACACTGAACAAATGATGACTAATTTGTTTGTTATATGGATTGTTTTATTCGGCTGTCACTCTTAGATCAAAATTGAAAAATCTCTGTAAGGCATGAGTGAGACTAAAACATGTACGACATGTTGTGTACAGTAGGTTCATGGAGGCAGAACAATGAGTTTCTGTTGCCCATGGGCAGACAATGAAGCAACCATGACTTGGCAAAAAAGAAAGACCGCCCATACTGTGGATCTAAGAATACCTGTGTAATAGCTGTATGAATTTGTAATATGAATTTAGAGAATTAAATAAAGTACCAGTTGTATTTAAAGGTAAGGAATCTATTCTTTGTCTTGAGGGAGCATCATATGTACTTTAATAATCACAAATGGGTATAAACCTGCTTCTTAACCAACAATCCAAATCTGCTGGTAGTAACTAACAAGAGTGTAAACATAACAGAAAACCTCTTTAAAAGTGAGTTGGCACAAAGTTCACAACAAAGCTGTGAATGTAAAACAATGTCCCCTGAACTCCTCAGGAAGGTGGCAAGAAGTATATGAGAGCTTGTCCTTGACATTATCATAAATCATATAGGGCCTCCAGAAAAGTGGCGATGGACCAAGCCTGTGTTTCACAACTGAACGGGCAGTACTGTCCATTTTCATTGGTCAGCTCAGGTAAACCCTTCCAAGGTGATCTAAATCAAAGAGAACATATAGATATGAAATGTTGTATACTGTGCAAATGACTCAAACACTGAATTTCTAAACTCAATCTTCTGTAGATTTAAATCACTCGCCTTTTTTTGAAAGAAATGAAACTTTTTGTGTTAGTCTGAGCTCTGCAATACCTTTCTAAATGGGTATAAATTCTAGACAGAACATTCTTGACGAGGTACACGCTTTCGTTGTACTTCTCCTGGCCCATTTTCTTAGCGAAATAAAGCTTGGCTCGTAAGAAGTATCCAACTGGCCACAACCATTCCTGTAAATGATGAAATGTGCATAGTTAAAAAAAAACAATGAAATCTCTTACATCTGAAACAATTTATACTTGTTGAAGGGATAGTTCACACAAAAATGAAAACTGTCATCATTTACTTCCAAACCTGTCCGCGTTCACTTCCATAGTATGGAAAAAATACTATGGAAGTCAATGGGGACCAGAAACCATTCCACATTCTTCAAAATATCTTATTTTGCATTCAGCAGAAGAAAGAAATTCATACTGGTTTGGAACAACTTGGGCAAACTATCCCTTTAATGTATGAAAACATACAGGTCCTTGGTGATAGTTGAATCCTTTCGCACAGTTGTAGTTGTCATTATCCAGGGCGTTGTCATAAATGCCGCAGTACACCAGATCACTGTTAAACAAATACAGACACTCCAACATCAGAGATTTCTACATACAAATGACTTCACCGATGCACAAATACTCTTGTTCTAGACTAAAACACTTATCAAACCATGTTCAGCCAGCCAGCCAAAAGAGCACACTTTTAACACAAGTAGCTGCTTAACCAATGGGCAGACAGCAGGTGTTGTTTTCTACTCACTCTGGATCCAGCGTTTTCATTCCCAGAGGACCGAGCAGTTTCTTTTCTACAATCTCTAAAGCCTCCCATGCTCTCTGCACTGTAAACAACTCTGGTGCCTAGTAAAAGAAAGGACTGTAAGAGAACACAGAACAGCCCCAAAAATAATTTTTCATAAGCACTTGGACTCACCACCACCATGGCGATGGTGAAGTTAGGCCTGAGCTGGTAGTCACACCAGAGGCTAGAGGCCCCGTAACTGTCTTTGTAAATGCATTTCTTGTGGACCAGTTCAGGATGTTGCTCATTTGGGTCTGCAGGGTCATCTGACACATAGAAAAACCTTTCAAAATTCTCCTGGATCCTTTGATTCCACTCTTTATAGGACACCGACTGTTCTGTTCCTGGAAAAATTACACTGTAATGGTTATGATATCTTTAAAATATATGAAATATGATTAGCATGCTGTCAGCTGATTATACTGTATCATAACAGTGAATCGTGATACTACTGAAGGTATGTATTTTCAACAGGACAGGAATGACTAGACTCAAAAGTGAGTCGCTGTAGCAACATTCCTCTTGTTCTGGTAGTAGTTTTAACCTTTTTTTGGAGGAAAATAAATAAAGTAAAATGAAATTCATTACTGGTACCTTATTTTGTAATAATAGAAAATAAAACTAAAAGATTTAATTACTGGAACCTTATTTTGTAATAAGATTTTTTAAAAATCCCCCTTGAAAAAACAATTACTGGTACCTTATCCTATAAGAAAAAATTAACTAAAAACAAAATAAAATAAAATTACAATTTAATTACTGGCACCTTATAATTAAATACAATTAAAAATAAAAATAAATAAACAAAACATTTCATTATTGCCACTTATCTAACAAAAAAAAAATCAATTTCTGGCACCTTATTTTGTAACAAACAATAATAAATAAACATTTACAGTTTCATTGAGAATGAGAAAGTATTAAAGAAGATGTACCATCTCTGTGTATTGTGACAGAGGAGTATGGGAAATTTCCATTCTCATTCATCGTCATCAGCCAGCGCACCGCTGACTTACAGAGACCCACAATCTCCACCACAGAGCCGTCCCTGCACATAAACACAACACCATTATCCACTTGACATATTGAGGACTGGTTTATCCAAGCTCAAAGCTACTCAGTCTCAGTGGTTCACATTGAAAGAGTTATTTTGTGCTAAATATAGTGGAGCATTATTATATGGGTTTAGCATGACAGGTATGTTAGCGTGTAGTTATAGTACCTGGGTGTGGCTGGAACACCTCTATTATGGGCTTTGTCACTCTCTCCCATTTTATCCATCCACGTCCCACAGTTGAAGCGATTTCCACCGTAAACAAATCCCGTCTCGGGATTTACTTTGGCCTCCACGTTAAAGCCTATGGGACAGGACAATAGGAAAAGCAAGGTATGGTTTGAGACAGACATGGAAAAACAGTCTCGAGTCAGAAAATTACTCACCTTCATCTCGCATGTTGTGGTCGATCTGTGGACCTGCGTTTCTCTCTCTGAACTCTACTCCCTGCATATGACGCTGCATAGCCTCTTGAATAACCACATATAACGGCTGGTCGTGAACCTGATACAATTCATGAACAATAATATTAACAGCCTTTAGTCCAAATGAAACCATGCCACATCAAAAATAAACATAAAAAAAATATTTTGTGCATATATACGTATTCTTCATAATCTGATTAAATACATAGAGATTTGCCTACTAAAAGTGTTATATACTCAACATAAAATTTGACCACCGTCATTTTTTTTAACAATACTTTTGTAAAATGGTTGTTTGATTATACAAGACATTTATGTAAATTAAAGTTACAAATCAGTATGACTTTCCTCCATCCATGGAGCACAAAAGGTGATTTTTTGTAGAATATTCTGGCCACACTTTTCAATATATCACTTTCAATATGAGGACTGGGGCTGTTAAGCTCGAAAATAACTAAAAGCTCCATAAAAGCAGCATAAGAGTGGTCCAAATAAGTCATTTAATCCAATAATAGTAAAAAAATATATAATATAATCATATAATAGCATAGTATGATGAATTGCATGTTATCTGTCCCTAGATATCCATGGCACATTAATGAGCCAATTTCATAGTATTTCCATGGTGCTTTTGTGTTGTTTTTGAAGTTTAAAAGCTCCAGTGCCCATTCATTGTAATTGCATGGACAATTAAATTTTGTGTTAAACAGAATAAAAACAATCAGTAAACAATATCTAAAGACATAAGCCTGCACCTATTATGAACCGTGAGATATTACATTTAGTATATGAGCAAAACATCTCTATAAGATAATGGCCTTGAAAGATGCAAACCGATGCTAATGTAATAAGCAACGGTGAAACAAAATCATAAAAATTATATGTTTATTTATTCCAGTGGCTAATATGTTGCATGTTATATGGAAGTTTGGTAAATTAAGTTTAAAAAAAAGTACCTCCCCTTACTGAATCATATAAGTAGGGCAGGGCATTGTACTATATCAAGTATCATAAGCAGTCAGAGATTGTTTCCATTGTTCTTACCACTGTCCCCAGGGGCTGTGCCTCAGAGTCATCAGTGGGATACATACGTGACACAGGGCACATAAGAATATCTGTGCCATTGGGCACGACATTACAGTAGTCCTGGATACACTGAAGCCACCACCATACTGCATCACGGCAGTTATAACGGGCTGTGACACCCTGACCCAGCAGATTAGGGATCAGACCATGGCGCATTGTGCCAGCAAAGGCCAAGATGATATTTCTGTCAGAAGCAACATCAGATTAGAGGATGATTTCAGAGTCATTGGTATGTATTCTAAAACTAGATGCTCACCTGGCCTCCAGGTACCTCCCTGTCAAAAGCATGAGGCCGCGCAGCGCTATGAAAGTGTCTCGCCCCCAACAGCGGAAGATTCCAGTGGAGAAATGTGGCAGACCTGCATAGGTGATAAAATTTTTTTCATAAAACAAGTACCACATTAAAAAGTATGTAATATGTAGAAGTGTAGAAGTTGGTACATCAATAAGAATCATTTTAATCACATTGCAACTTAAGCATTAGAAAGCATGTCAATATGGTAGTATATGCGTATATAGGCACAGCAACACTTTTAGACAATATGCACTTGGGGCCCTGTCTAGTATCAACCATGTGGTTTTTTTTTCTTTAATTTAAAGCATTAAATAAATATAAACAGTCCTGTCAATCAAATTATTTACAGTAGATGGAACTGTATGAATCCAACCTGCAGCAAGAGAAATGCAACACTGCTCCTCTTGTTTGGTCACACTGTTGAGTCGGACCGGGACATCCTCCAGTTCAGGGGAGAGGGGCGGCAGGGCAGGGATACGACCCACCCCACACATCTGAACTGACCCCAGGGCCAGCTGCTTAACCAGGGTCGACCCGTTCTGAACAAAGCTGGAACCCATTACACACATTTACAATCTACACCCCACACACAGGACAAATATTAAATACACTCTCACACTCTTAAATATTACATTTAACAGAGAACTAACCTGGACATTTGGTTGAAAACAGCATCTACAGCTGTGGCGTACGCCCCGACAATAATTGCATCAAAATAACATGGCACTAAATAGCGTGGAATATGTTTGAGGTATATAAAAACAGCGCTGAACCACTTTCCAACCTATGATAAATTTAGAAAAAATTAATTTAGACAAGTAGTATGCCACATCAAAACATTTTTACATTTTATAATTTCATATTATTACTAAGGTAATCTGAGTGATTTAAAAAGGATGCTGGACGAGTTGCATGGCAAACTTTATTACTTAAGTTCTTTTACCAAACATTACTAAAAAACATTTCCTTTCCTACCTCCCGCAGAGCTCCACCCTTATTCATCAGGCGAGAGCTCACGTAATCGATCATCCAATCACCTTGTCTGAGATTGTCACAGAATGGATGTCCAAGGTCATTTTTGGGCCGAATCTCAGACAACACTGACACAAAACCTGTGAGTAATGAAAGCACGAGGCTTATACAGTCACATAACTACTACAGTCACCCGAAACCAATCCTGTTACATGTGAATTTTGGTACCTTGTAGGCCTCCATACTTCAGCGGCATCCAGGATGGTATATTGTAGCAGCCGCCACCATCTTCTTGCTCCTCCGCATCACAGAGGAATAACAACACGTTCATCTCTGCCAGAGTCAGTTTGGACATTAAACTGCCACATAATTTAAAACAACAGGCCTTAGTGAGAGAACTGAATTGAAAGCAAATGAACTGATGCATATCATTATGTATTAAAATGAACTGTTAAACAGCACATATTTTGCCTTCTAAACAAATGAGAAGCAAATGAATAACTTTCATTGGTATTTCACTTTCTAAACAAATGAATAACTGGGAATTGTATTTGAACATGATTAACGTAAAAATGACTCACAAGTCTAGAGCTATTTTCAGGATGCCAGGCACATTGCTGTCAATCAGACTGCCGGATTTATACAGCCGGTTAAACTGTGAGAGTTGAGTTCGCAAGTAGCCGACCATTTTCTGAGAGTTTGGATCGAGACTCACCCTGTGAATTCAGTTACATGTTGAAATTAATTAATTAATGTTAATTTAAAGGAACAGTTCACCCAAAAACTCATGTGCTCATGTGGTTTTAAACTAGAAAATGCTGTTATTTTTCAATGGAACACACAAAAAAACACCTCCCCATCTTTCAAGCTCCAAAAAGACGAAGGAGCACTATAAAAGCACCATAAAAATAGTCTATACGATTAGTGCTCTTGTCCTTTTTGGAGCTTGAAATATCAAGTGATATGGAAAAATCTGGAAGTTTCTTGAAAATATGTTGTGTGTGTGTGTTCCATGGAAGAAATTACAGCATTTTTCCTTTCATGCACACATTATATTTTTGTTGGTTTGTTTATGGTTAAACACCTTGCCAGCTTCTGTGACTATTGTTATCTTCATGGCAAGAAAGGTTACAAAATATTTTTAGGCGTGTTTCTCAAAGGATTGACATGAGGTTGAATAAATATTTTTATTTATATAAAAAAAAAGATAACCACTTAAAATATTTTTCAGAAAACTTTAAGCCATGAATGATTGAAAAAATGACAAACAATTACAGTGAAACCTATTATATAAGACTGCATTAAACAGGATTAATTTCATTTGGTGTGTGTTTGTTTACCTGAATGTAATTACACTACCGGGTGTGAGCTTTTCAAAAAAAATCTCCTCAACAAACTCACTGCGGCCCTCTGTGATGGCATCTCCCTGTTTTACAATTTCACTGTCCTTTAACTGAAAACAAACACATGTATTCAGGTCTAAATCAGAAGGGACATGCTTTGCACACGTGTAGCCGTCAAGAAACTATACACTTACACGAAGCTTCATTTAAAAAAATCAGCGTACAAAAACAAAGAGCATGCCAACAAATACCCACAATACCAACAGAACAGGTTCTCTGTTTGTTAGTCTTTTCTCCGTCCGATGACAGCCCTAAAACTGATCCCGGCAGCCCTCCCCTTCATGTCACAGCGCAGCTGTTACCTACACTAGTGTCATGTTACCTGGATGTGTTCGCGGATCTCAACCGTGTAGTTCGGCATGCCGTTAATAAACCTCTCATCTTTCACATATGACTCAGCTTTTCTCTCCACTGTATGCGCTTCTAAAATCACCTCCTCGATTTTACCTGCGCAATGAGATGGCAGATAAGAAAAAACATGTCTTTCTGGTTTATAAGTATAACTGATTCATAAGAAATCATACTTCAGTGACATCTGAAGTGAAAATTAAATGCTCAAACTACATGATGTGCCACGCATAAAATAAGACAGATGAGTTTGATTTCAACAAAATAACTGGAAAGCAAAGGGCATTCAGCACTAAAAGCGTTTGTACCTGGGATGTACATGGGGGCTAGATGCGCTCTGTATTGGTGTGTTTCTAGGTTTTTAAAGGCCGTACGAGACACAGTCAAAACAGACTGATGTGTGCTGGGACAATGCCTGGTCACAGCCACAGTGTCTTCATCCAGCTGATCCACGTAAACCTGTGACATGCATGATGAACAGATATAAAGACACAAACAGTCATGTGCACATAAGACTGATGGTGGTGTAGTCAAGTGGTAAGAACAGGTTTAAACCCTACAATGGGTCCTACCACCCTAGTAAACACTTTACAGCTCAAATAACACATATCTGAATACTGAAAGAAATAATTTACAGCGATTTGAAAAAGTATTTGGATAGTTAAAGATGTGTGAATGTCTTTGGATTAGATAGTAAAACTCAGTGGTATTTATTTTAAAGAAATAAAGTACACTTTTTAAGCAAAATAATTAACAAAAAGAGTTTTTTTCATGTTAAACACTAGATATGTTGTTCAAAATGAACTCAAAAATATCTGAATGCTTTATTGTTGTCAAATGTTAGTAGAAATGCAAAAAGAGCTCATAAAAGTGAAGTTTGTCCTGATAAAAGGTCATTTGTTTGCAGATGCAACTCTACTGAATAATTCATGTATTCATATACATTTCTTTCATTTTTTTTATTCATACATTTTTGGTTAAAAATTATTAGACATAAGGTTTATACACAAAAGGTGTATTATCTTGAAAATAAAAAATAAAAATTTGTAGAGTTTAATTAGAGATATAATAAACAGATACTTTTTTTAAGTGTATCTTAACGGTTCAAAATTTGGGCCACTATAAGTGCTTTAAATAAACCTGTTTCACATTTCTTATTTAAAAAAGACTTTCCATCCTAAGTTCATCTCTCTATAAACAACTTTGATATGAGGGACAAGCTGAAAATATTTCCAACAGCATGTCTCAGATGTTAAATCTGAACCTGAAACATTTCTTTAATCTAAATTTAACCCAAGGGAATAAAACTGTCAGGCAAAGTGACTAATGAGTTTACTCAGTAGTTAATAAAGAACTTGATTACCAGTATCAAAGTCTCATTCTGCTGTTAGAGGTTGTGACTCATAATACATTTTTTTGATATCTGTTATGAGTAAACATGATCCTGACCTGGGTGAAGCCCTTCTCTGCCAGCTCTTGGTGGAGTTTGTTGAGGGCAAGTTTTCCTGCCATTATACCAGTCTGGAGGTTCACCTCAACAGAAGAGGGCAGTGCATCAGGATTCCACTTGGGGTACAAACGCTCTTCCTTTACTACTGAAATCTGAAGAAAAAACAAGTTTGGTTAGCTTTACTAGTCAGCTTGTGCTGGTAGACAATGTGCCAACACCATTATGTGGACAAAACACATTTTTGCATACACATTTGCAACATATTTGCCTGTTTGAGGCAAGGAATTCTAAAATGAAAAACCATGGAGGGGAGGGCCTTTTCATACAATGCGCTTAAGTTATGGAACTCAATACCTGCATCGATTAGGAATGCTGCCTCGTTGGATTGTTTTAAGAAACTTCTTAAGACACATCTTTTAAGTAATGTTTTTTACTTTTAATTTATTGCTGTATTTTGATATTATGTATTTGAGAAAGGCGTATTATAAATAAAATGTATTATTATTATTAATACAGAGTGATCAGTCACAAAGCATTTATGGCTCAGATGACTGGCTCAAAATTATTTCAGAAACTGTGAAGAAAAGATGGCAGCATCCAGGTTGTGCTTGTGCAGTGTTGCATTTACAGTGGAGTTACTCCCATTGAGATGAATGGGAATGATAACCAATAGCTTTCTACAGGTATATTAGAACCCCCGGGAAACATTTTGATGTGAAAAGAAGGAAAAAAAATAATAACAGAAAGGCTTTTGTTTATTTATGAAAACTGACCCAGATACAAACTGAGTGATAAGAACAGAAATGATTTGTAGAGGGAGAACAAAGGATTCTTCTTACATAATTGGGACTGACGTAAACTTTTTTTTTAATCTGTCATACAAATCATGAAGGAGAAATGTAATATGATATTTATGTAACAAAACAAAATCTCAACTTTAGCTGGCATTCAAAAGTTTGGGGTCGGTCAGATTTTTAAAAGTCTCTTATTGTATGCTCACCAAGTCTTTAGTGTCACATGATCCTTCAGAAATCATTCTGCTGATTTAGTGCTCAGAAAACATTTCTTATTATTATCATTGTGAAAACAGTTGTGCTGCTTAATATTTTTTGTGGAAACTGTGATAATTTTTCCAGAATTCTTCAATGAATATAAAGTTCAAAAAGACAACAAGTCTTAATGTCCCTTTTGATCAATTTAATGCATCTTTGCTGAATAAAAGTATTAATTTATTTTAAAAAAATCTTTCTGACCCCAAACTCTTTTATGGTCATGTATGATCGAAAAGCAGAAAAATGCTCCCTTCAAAGAAAGTAGAAGTCAACATGAAATGTCCAAATCCAAAGTTTGTGCAACACCCTGTCTACTAAGATATTATTTGTCATCTTAAGGTTCCTTGAATGTGTTTTGGAATATTAGATATGACATCATGGTGACTTGGAAGCAGGGCTGCATGATTATCATAAATATAATATATATATAATATAATCATAATATATAGTGGTAAAATCATAATTGTCGATTATTCCCTTGAAATTGTAATTGTGATTATTAATTACGATTATCACAATTTACACTGAATGATGTTTATACAATTGTTTGAAGCAACTTCATGCCATATTTTTATATGAACATAAACAAGCTGAAAAGACTAATTGAAAAACTTGTTTTGCTTTTCTATAGTATTAAGCCTCAAATGTCAATTGTACATTGGATTGGTTTCTACTTGAAATAAAAAAAGTAAAAATATGCATGGTATTATAATGTTATACTAAAACTAAAATTAAAACTATGGCAAACCCCTTAAGATAACATGTACAAAGAAAAATCACCTTAAGCATGCAGAATAACATAAGTGGACTTTGAACGATTACGTAATTGTGGCATCTGAAATTGTATTTGCGATTACAAATTCGATTAATTGTGCAGCCCTACTTGGAAGCCTTGCAACCAGTTTTCTTAGAAGGTGCCTTTGCACTAAAATGCCATCTGTTTAATCACTGACTGATTGGTAGCAAGGCCTTAGGTTTCAGACACAACAAAATCACCGCAGAGATTTGTACCTGTTGAGGTACGAGCTCATCATATCCTCTAGTGCTGCCTGAGGCACAGCAGGCCATAGAGACGATAGCAGTACTGGCTAAAGCATCAAACACTGAACGAACCTACAAGAAAAACAGATTTTAATTAAAAAATATATATATTACATAGTATAAAATACACAGTAAAACAAGTAATAATTACCTCAACATATAAAACACAAAATAAAAACACTTTACAGGATGTTAAGTCTGAAATACTGTAGGATGTGTTGGCCGTTCATATTCATATGCTTTTTGCCATCAGTTACTTTCACTGACCAGAATGGGACATTCGTTGTCGTTGGTAACATCCAAAAACATGGCGTGAGCAACTGATGGCACTAAAGGCCTGAGGTTTGGCTGTACGAATGAACCTACAGGCTCCCCTCCAAAACGATAAACGAGTCGACCTTCCTCATGGCTGTCCCCGGCACTCATGGCCTCTGATGATGACAGAACAGATCTTCTCAGGAAATGGGATCTTTCATAAAAAGGTCAAACTTTACATAACAGGGTTGATGTTGCAGTATAATTAATTAAATTTTTTTTTAACTACGGGCACTACTCTCACTAGTATATTTAATTTGTCTAACAGTGTGTGTGTGTGTGTGTGTGTGTGTGTGTGTGTGTATATATATATATATATATATATATATATATATATATATACACACACACACACTACCACCACACCCTCATTGCTCATTGGTGTTCAAATAATATTTTCAACATTTTTAGAATAATTTGACAAAATTATATCTTTATTCAAAACGATGCACAATAAAAATACACTATTTTTTTTTTACTTTATTAATGGCAAATGTTGGTTATGATGTAAATGACAACACAACTCATATTGGCATAAAAACTGATATAAAATATTTTCACACAATAAATATTGAAATCTTTTTATTTATATTTTGCTGAGATTATCATAGCTTTCAAAATGTTTGTTTTAATTATCCATGTGTATTGTATGGGTCAAGGGTAGAACAATACAACTGAAACATAAAAGGCTAAAAAACACAAGCAAAAATAAATGACAATTTTAATGTGGCCTTCATATAACGAAAATAAATTAATGAAAAAAACAACCCATACGACAAGTGTCCATCCATATCTATCTAACATCTCAAATTTAAGAATATTCTTTGTGAAACACAACTCAAATTCTATCAACAGCAGCTGTGGTGTTTTTAGCTAATTTTGAGCAACGAGTCAAAACTATTTAGTGTCATAATCAACAGCGTGCTGTATTTGCATTTCACACATCATGTTCCTTATTTCTGTGTGTCACTGCAACTGCATTTCCCAATCTCTTTGCGTCTTACCTCGGATAAGGGCGGTAATGCCAAGCCTAGTCATAAAGATATTGTCCAGCTCCTCGCTACCAGTGAAGAGCTCAGCCACCACATACAGATCAGGCCTATGTTGACGAGCAACAGCCAACATATACTGCAGCCCACCCAGCAGCAGGTTAGATAGATAGAATGATAGATAGGAAGACAGAACGATAGATAGATCGATAGATTGATAGATAGATAGAATGAAAGCAAATTAAGCAAGACAGACAGATGATGGTGTGAAATGTACGACAAAGAATTGGAACATGCTCAGGTTACATAATCAGACATTATTGCATTAGGACATTAAGCAGGTTTATTAGTAATGAAATGTGTTATTAATGACATATTATTCGTGAGCACATGAAATGCACAAGGTCAAAGTAGGTGATGAAGAGAAAGAGTTAATGTTGCCAAAAAAGGTATGAATGTTTTGAGTAAAAAGCGGAGAGGAAGAAAAAAAACACAAAAAGCTAATTTAGCATCAAGGGCAAACGTGTCTCTTGCAGTCTGCAGTACCTCTGACGAGACTGGTTATTCCCAGCCGATTAACAAACAAATTGTCAAACTGTTCACTTCCTGTAAAGAGTTCGGCTATCACATAAAGATTGGGCCTGACCACTCTGGCTGCAGCTAACATGGCCTATAGACACAACATACAAGTTGTCACATCCAACAGTACATGTCAAATACCTGCAGTACAACCTCAGAAGGAATGACACTACATATTTTCAACATGAAAATGGTCACTTTATACATTTACAATGACATTGCAGAACATTCTGAGTTCCTGCCTGTTGCAAATGATGTCATTTGTATAAATAAATCATGAAATATGCATGCAGATCAAAAATAAAGTAGAAATCTGAACACGTACCTCAGCCACATGAAGGGGTGTGGAGTGGCAGTTATCCAGACGTACACCGGAGAAATGTTTGGCTGTGATCTCCGTGTACTTCTTCATGTGAGCCCATAAGTACGGACAGTCCTCTGGTTTGTCGCCATAGCGAAGTTTCACGCTGTCACCCCAGCAAACAAGCTCTCTTCTGAGGTAAACATTACAGCCTAACAGACAGATAAATCAATTACCAGGCTCCTTAACCAGCTAGACATTTTTAGTCACCAGAAACACAATGCAAGTTTTTGCAATTTCTAGACCAGCACCAAACCAGCATCAAAAAGTGTGCACCAGCATGCTGTTATTTTCATTACCGTTCAGCAGAAACCAAAATTGACATATATTTTGACTCACCTGGCTCTGCAAAGTTTCTAAGCGGGTCATCTGCCATAACCCATCCATTATGGGCGAGCAGATGACAAGCATCATTTGGATTCTGCATCAGCTGGTTTTCCTGCTCCATGGTCATGTCCTCAAATGGGAAGGTAAAATATCTGAATCATTAAAACAAGGCTGAACTGTAAATCTGCCATTCTCATCAGCGTACTGTACAATAAAATGCTAAGTTTACAAAATACCAGGCGGTTACAATGACCACTTCTGAGGAAAATTTTGATTTATTAATTTAGATTTATTCATTTGTGGAATAAAACAGTTTTGTTTGAGGTACTTAAAGTAATAATTCACTCAAAAAAAAAAAAAAATCCTTAATTTACTCAGGCCATCCAAGATGTAGATGAGTTTATTTCTTCATCAGAACAGATTTGGATTAATTTAGCATTACATCAGTTGCTCACCAGTGGATCCTCTGCAGTGAATGGGTGCCGTCAGAATGAGAGTCCAAACAGCTGATAAAAACATCACAATAATCCACAAGTAATCCACACCACTCCAGTCCATCAATTAATGTCTTGTGAAGTGAAAAACTTAAAAAACTGATTATAAATGCCATCATTAAGGCATTTTAACTTTGAACTGTAACTTATAATCAGAATTCATAATAACACTTCCTCCAGTAAAAAAGTGCAACCCGTTGTCATCTGCCATCATAATCCACCAACATATTTGTTTAGAACCATTTTGGACCGTTTTCTCTTGCAAACAGTGTTTAATCTGTGCATGTTTCTCTCTTGATTTAGACTAAATGTCTTTTTCACTGGAAAAAGCACTGTTATGGATAGAGGACTTGTAATTTAGCAATAGAAGCAACGGTTTGAAGTTAAAATTGTCATCACTTGTGGATTATTGTAATGTTTTTATCAGCTGTTTGAATTCTGACGGCACCCATTCACTGCAGAGGATTCAATGGTGAGCAAGTGATGTAATGCTACATTTCTCCATATCTGTTCTGTTCTGATACACTTATCTAAATCTTGGATGGCCTGTCAGCTGATTTTTTACTTTTTTTACATCATGTAAATACAAAGCAAGCTGTGGCTGGCTGCTTTAAGTCAGTCAGATGATCTCTTCCTGTCTAACTGGGCAGTTCTTGGCCAGAAGAAGTTGCAAAGCAGACCAGACTTTATGATGCCTGTGTTGCTCCGCAAGACTACATCATTTTTACCTAGTCACCAAAGGGTTTGTCCGGGTGACAGGTCCAAGTTGAGGGCCGTGGGAGGCGAGTCTTTCATAACAAACCGTTTCCACTATGCAGTTTATAGCCTTCAAGAAAGAAATGATATAAAGTAATCAGATTGACATCAAAGCTAAACAGACAGATCATCTGTGAATCTTGTACACAGAAACCAACCTTCTCATGATGACTATGCATTTCCTTATAGCATTCCGCATTTAGTTCTTCTAGACTCATCTTAAACCAATCACAGCACTCTTGGATGGATTTGGGACCGTTACTGTTGTTTTGATAAGCACACGGAAAATAAAATTAATTTGTTTACAAAGTGCAGCACAATGGCATAATTATAAGAAAAACAGATATAAAATCTAGATTTAAAGAAGAAATAAACTAATAATAATAATAATAATAATAATAATTAGTGCTGGGCACCGATTAATCGCATCCAAAATAAAGGTTTTTGTTTACATAGTATATGTGTGTGTACTGTGTATATTTATTATGTATATATAAATACACACACATGCATGTATACATTTAAGAAAAATATATTATGTTTATATATTAAATATATTTATATATATTATATAAATGATGTGAATATAAATATATACATGTAAATACATGTAAATATTTTCAAAATAAATACTGTGTGTGTGTGTGTGTGTGTATTTATATATACATAATAAATATACACAGTGCACACACATATATTATGTAAACAAAAACTTTTATTTTGGATGCGATTAATCGTTGCCCAGCACTAATAATAATAAACTACCAGTCAGAAGTTTGGATAAGATTTATTTTTTTTTAAATCTTACTGACCCCAAACTTTTGTATGGAAGTGTATATTTCCACAAAATATTAAGTAACTGTTTTCAACATTGATTATAATAAGAAATGTTTCTTAAGCAGCAAATCAGCATATCAGAATTTTTTCTGAAGGATCATTTGACCGCAAACTGGAGTAATGTCTGCTGAAAATCTCACACTTTTGTAAATAAATAAATAGATAAATGAATAAATACTTTGACCCTTTGTACTTTGACAAATATATAAAGTGATGTAGGGGCTGCCATGTTGATATTATATGACCATCTGAATATTATTACTTTATTATGATTATACTTATCTTGCTTACCCTGACCTTTTCATGTGAGATAATTAAGAACTAAACATAGTCACATGGTCACAAAAAACAAATATTCTATCCAAAAAACATTAATCATTAAACAGAACTTGAACAGGAAGTGAACTCACGTGTGTCTGCCAAACATCTCCAGGGCCAGCTGCATGTCTACAGTGTTGCTGAAGCGTCTGTACTGTGAATCCTGGATGACTTTCAATTTGGGCTTTCCCTCCAGCTCAGGCCCCGCAGGTCTGTTACCTACAGATGGCAAATATACCCAAATCAGACCCTACAAAATACAAGTGAAAGAGCATCCAAGAAAATACTAGAAGGCTTGAAACACTCACCAGCCTGAAGAACCTTCCTAAACTGCTCCACGTTTTTCTCAACGTTTACCTGTAGAAACTCCCATAGTTTCAGTTGGGAGAAAACTTCTGTCCACAGAAGCCCTTGAAGGATCTGAAACATCAAGCCAATTTATTGGTCACCACAAACTTTAAAGTATTTATGGAATGTAAAAAACCCGTGACACCCTCAAGACTTACAGTTATGCCTTTGTCATTCTCAATAAGAGGTGGAAGGCCACTGTCGCTGTATTTCCCATCTGCTACGGCACAGCTGAAATGCCACAGGGCTCTGTCCAGCAGCCAGGCTGGCTTCAGATAAGGAGAGTTTACCAGGTTATAGCCACACTCTGGATGGAGTCGGATCCACTTACTGTTGGCAGCTAACCAAGGGAACATAGACATTATTTCATCATCATCATCATTCAAGACCATTTATCCATTTTATTTCAGCCAAAAGGAGTACTTTGTTTTCAAAACCCAAACATATGGAAGTACAATCTGGTATACCTGTTAGTATGGGATTATATTACATACACTAGATCAACAGTGTGCACATATTAAGGAAATGAAAAGGTGACATGTAAACGTACTTAAGTGTCTGATAAGTACTGGTACGTTTGCACATAATAAAACAGTAAAATCAATTTCAAAATGGCTCATTAAATGTGATAAACTTCAGTCTTGTGTTTAAAGAACTGCTCTGATTCCACATTATCTGTATCACAGCCGTTCTGTTCCACAAACGATGACAGCTGTGTTTAAAAGATTAAAGAGCAGCAAACACTTCCTGTGGCAACTTACCAAAGACATCAGAAGCTTAAAAAGTTCCTCGGAGTCCAAGAATTAAGTATTGATATTAATAAAATATATCCTTTTTTACTTCTTGCAGCCACTGATTCTAAAAATCAGTATTTTTTCTGGAATAACATAAAAAAAAAAGTACCTGATGCATGGTATTATATTTATTGGCATACAACATATGTAAATAGCCTTCCTTTTTCCAGTTAGATAAAAGTTGGAAACTTCAGTATGTTCTTTTAAAGTTTCATTAGACTATTTTAGAGGGGAAAAATTGAATCATTTATATATAGTTTACTGAATGGGCTCTGTTGTGAGAATAACAATAAAAACAAAAAGAAAACTGATCACCAAACATCTAAACTGTAAGAAACAAAAAATGTCTCATATTTACACACATTTATATCTTGGGGGGATATTGCCATTTTTTCTGTTACTAAACATACATGTTTGAAAAATCTAATAACAAGTCAGACAGGAATATTGCTAAATTTGATATGAATAAGCCTGCAATGATGTCAGTAGGAAGCCATCATGTTGTGGGACTCTCTTACTGGGAGACTCAAATTTTATTTTTTTATTCCTGCCAAAATGGTTGCTATAATACATTTTAGAGCGTGAGCTGCAAGTTTATGTAATATTAACTCATATTTTTTTTAATGGTTGGTATAATTTAATTGCTTTACACAACTGTTGCAATTTCATTTCTGACTGTGAATCTCGGTGGGTTAACTGAGGTCACTGTCGTCTGTAAATGCCAATGGCTCATAGTTATAGCATGCTTAAATCTTACCTTACCATCTACAGCTAACATACCGAAAGCAAACATAAAAGAAGTGCTAAAATGCAAACATTTTGGCACCCTGTTGAGAACTACTTCTAAACCCTGCTGAATCACTTTTACAGACTAACCAAAACGAAGCACACAAAGGTTTTCAGATTTGTTCCCATGGCATACATGCAGCAGAGGGCAACATGAAACATTAGAATGGCACAAAGAACAAGTCAGCCAACGTTAATCTTCCTGCAGAGTGACTGAAAGGTCAAAAATCTCAACCATTGTGCCACAGATGTGACCAGCTTTCATCTGCACTCTGATCACTGCAATTTATATATAAATAGCCTAACCACTTCGTTCTTGGTCTGCTGTGTCATTCTTAAGAGGTGACATTGCCATTCTAATATGATGAATAGCCGAACCCAGAGACTTCCAGACACTGGAAACACGATGCAGTGCTAGAAGGTTCTGCTAGTGTTTTTCACTACATGCTAAAGGCGTAGCAGAAACGTACCTGTGTGGTTGTACACCACATCTGTGATGCAAAGCATGCTCCACTCTTTCTTAAGTTTCTCCGTCAGGTTGCCCACATCCATCCAAGTGTAGTTCTTGCCAGGTGAGGAGAAATCAGGGTTCAGCTCCAGCTGATCAGCTATGGAGTAGCATGATCGTGATGCGCCTAGTTTCTGCAGAGGCGTGAAGTGGATCATATTGTAACCTGAACATTAAAAAAAAAAAAAAACGTCATCTACTTTAGATGAATGGAGCTTTTTGTACCTTACATGGTTACATTTGGCCAAAAATAGCTTGTTGGATAGTTAGTGTTTCGCCATCTGGTGTTGAAACCATGGCGAAGAGGTTCATTCATCCATATCGCACAAATGGTGCGGGACAAGTTACACACCAAAGTTTAATACTTAGGGTTAGTGGTTTGTTCAAGTACTATGGGCAATAGTAAAAGTTTGCCTTAGCCAACACCACTAATGATAAAAAACTTGTTTGCAGCTGTAAGGTGAAATTAATATTAATTTCACTTTTAATCTTGTTAATTGAAAAATGCTTGTTTGGACTGCTGATAAACACAGGCACATATGGCATGCATGCTAATACTTATTATTTAAGTGACTATGAAAAGCAGCAATAACCCAGAGATAGTCTAAGTGGATGAAGTTTAACCTGGTTTTATGTGAGACATGCCTTTTTTCTATGCATTAAACTCTATTACCCCCATAGTCACAGACAATAGGGAGTAAATACCCATTTTATAAACATTAGTAAATGTTTCTCATACATGAGTTTCAACAGACAGTGATTCATACCAGTTTCCTTGGCCACTCTGAGTCTGTCCAGCCATTCATCCAGAGGGCCCAAACACTTAGCAAGGTAAGTCTGAACTGTAATGCAATCGAGAGGCAGGATCTTCCTCTCATGACCAATACGCAACACTGGATCCACAACAATGTAGCCACCTCCGGTTCTTTCCTCATTCCTGTACACACAATATAAGGAAACACCTTTTTTCTCTGAAGGCAATTAGAAACTGCCTAAATTCCAAGAAGTAAATGCAATAATACAACTCACTCACCCGCACCCAAAGTAATACTGATAAGAGCCTGCTATCTCCAGGTCCAGTTTGCAGTATTTGTCTGAATCATCCTCTCTGCCGCTGGGGTTCACCCACTCCAGCTGATGGAAGCTGGAGCTGACGAACTTCTTGCCCGGTGCTGGGTAGTTGATGTGGACATGCACACTCTTACCCTGCAGGGTCGGGCCCAGGCGCAACTGAAGCTCAAAGCCTAAGTGAATTTTATGCGAGTCACATGAGAAAACTGCAGGGGGCGTTGCACAACCAATATCCCTGTAAGACTGAAACTTTAGATTAAATACTGCATTTATCAGTCAAGTTACATGCATCATAAATTATTGTGTTCAATAATGTATGTTGTAGTCCTTTTTTTTTTTAATAAAAGGGTTTAAAAATGCACTTTTCATGTACTGTGTAATTTACGTTTTAGAACAAATAATATAAAACATGAAAATCTTAAATATTCTATTTTACTTTTTTTTTTTCCAGCAGTTATCTATTAATTAAATATTTTCTTTATTTCTCCTTTAAAGACACTGGTTATAAAACTGGTTATAGTGTTGTTTATGCATATATTGTTTGGGGTACAATAAAAAAAAAAAGATCTAACGCATGGCATTTTAATGCATATTTTAAAAAATGTGCAAAAAGCCAGTGCTAAATGGTGGAAATTGTAGAACATTTATATTGTACAACATAACACGAAAATCTCTTCAAGTAGACTGAGATCTTATTTTACCCATAAATCTAAGATATTTAAGTTATTTCACAAACTAATAAAAATTCAAGAGGGAACCCATGGCTTAGAAGTGTTAATGCTAAAAATAGTTTTAGGTAAGCAGTATGCTGGTATTCTATTCCATACAGAGCAACAAACTGACCTTTGTAAACTATATTTACATTATCTGCACTGCAAAACCTAAGCACCACAGAAAATGGCACAGAACACCAGCACATTCCTCTGCTATATATAGCAGACAGCTTTTTGAATGTGATATTTGGTGCTCAAGCACCATGAGTAACACGTAAATCTATCCAAAGCTACTCCAGGGGTCCAAAGTGTTGAGTTGCAGAAAGTAATAAAGTAAGAGAAATAAGAGGGGAAGAATAAATTATGCGATTAACACCAGCATTAAAAATGATACAATAAATATATAAAATAATAAAATAAACATCACGATGGCATAGATAATGATGACATTGCATTTGCAATGCACAACTGATTATAAAAAAGTAATTGTAACAATAAGACCTAGACCTACCTTGCTCCAGGCGAAATAGAGTGCGCTCCAGTCTCTCCATGTCATTCAGGAGAAGCACTCGGGTCTGTTTGCCACGGAACATGTTGGCGGTGCTTTTTTGGGATGCCCTTTAAACACAGGAGAGGTTACCTCTGGATCCCCAAGAGCGCAGGCTGCCATATGATAACAACGAACACCATGTGAACAATCTGCTGCAACTGATACAGGCTAGTGGAGGATTTGCATGTTTCAGTTTCTCAACAATGTTTGCATAAAAATCTGACCTACTGATCTAACATGATAGATAGATAGATAGATAGATAGATAGATAGATAGATACTGCAGTGTTACACAAATCACACAATTTACAAAATATACATCATGACTACTGTATATACTGTACATTATTTGAATTTTGCACAAATACAGACACATGAATAGTATATGATAAACATTGCATGATTAAAGAATTATTTGTTGAACACTTTATATTGCACACCTTTAAAAGCTAAATTGTAGGTATTGTTACAACATTTAATAAACATATTAAAGACTTTCAAAACAACAACAACAACAAAAGACTTATCTTGACACATGGGATTTTTTACAATTGATAGTACATGATAAGCACTTCATGCATTAGTCTGTAAAGTAAATGTTAAAACAAGGTGCCATAACTTAAAATTAGCTATTGAAAGTTTAATTACCAGCAACATCCAACTCCTCACCGGAGTGTCACACGATGTTGGCCACAGAGCAGAACGTATGCGTCTAATAGGGTTATGCATCTGAGGTGACATGACCTTTCAGTGACCCTAAATATAGCCAGCACCTTTGGAGTAACATCTCACTGGTTACATCAGGCAAAGCCTGTGATGAACATGCGTTGATCATGCAGCACAGGTGTGTTATGTAATATATTATTAATATAATTTGTATTGTTATCAATAATGGATATTTTATATCGAATTACTCATTATCGTTTATTATTATTACTAGTGTATTTCAGCAAGTAACACAAGCAGAAGCTAACAACACGACTTGGATTACCTGAGGCGTAAGGCCCAGTGCCACTGGTAATCACGGCCATGCTGATTATTCGGTATTATAGAACTCTTGCTCGTATGATACTGCTTAAATTATTAGTATTATTATTACTACTACTTCGCTTGAGTTCACGAGAAAAAAAAACACCGACTGCGGTCAGGGGTTGCCAGGTTTTCACAACAAAACCCGCCCAATTGCTGCCCAAAACTAGCCCAATTGCGTTTCGGTGGGGGGTCCTCCGGTAAAAATCGCGTTCCGGTTGTGTAAAATACACCTTTTTTTGGCGTTGTTCCCCGGTAAAATTCGCAGTCCAGGGGCTAAACAGCTTCTTATTGGGTTCAACCCGCGGACATGAAAGACAACCTGCAGCAACAGTGTTAAAGTAGCCAATATTCCTGCGGCCTTCAAACAAAACGCTACTCTGTCGCGACGAAGGAACACTCAAGGCCAAACAAATTTGAGGACTGGAGCTAAGTACAATTACAAATATTTGTTACAAATAACAAAAATTTATTATTTGTTACAAATACCAATTAATTAAAAAAAATCCAATAATGATAATAAACGCCCCTATTCTTTACTTTAAACTTCTACTTCCTGTCCTCAAATGTTTTTGAACTAGGGACATTTATTATTATCACTATCACTCTTACCATGTATGTGTATATATATATATATATATATATATATATATATATATATATATATAT
>NW_015536542.1:1249734-1250037 GCF_001515605.1 Sinocyclocheilus anshuiensis
TTGGTAATGAAAGCCGAATAACTAGTGGAACTACACTGTATCCAGTTCGTTTGTCATTTATTTTAGCCCCACCTACACGTCTGTGGGAGAATCTTTGCGCACCAGTAGCCCGTCACAGCAGAACACAAGATCCAGGGGGCGTGGTTGGATCCACATCTATTGTAGGGGGTGGAGATTGGTAGGTTTAGGGTGGAGATGGGTGGGTTTAGGGATCAGGGGGTGGAGACGGGTAGGTATATGTAAGGTAGGAGGAGTTGGATCTGGATCCAACCACGCCCCCTGGCTCTTGTGTTCTGTAGTGAG
>NW_015536542.1:1250311-1270679 GCF_001515605.1 Sinocyclocheilus anshuiensis
TGGGTGGGTTTAGGGATCAGGGGGTGGAGACGGGTAGGTATATGTAAGGTAGGAGGAGTTGGATCTGGATCCAACCACGCCCCCTGGATCTTGTGTTCTGTAGTGAGGACTATCGCTTGCGCACGGCGTTCAGCCAATCACACGCCACTCCGCAAAGAGACCGCCCATATCGTACCGCATGTCAGGCAACTTAAGTACAACCGCGTGTTTTCATTTTCTGTGATAGTGCAATTGTAGTTTATTTTAAATGAATGGAGGTAAGCATATGTACTTGTTTTATCCTTCCGTCAGCATTTTATTGTGCTTGCCTGTCTGTTTGGCCTGCTTATTTTTTGTACACATGTGCAGACGTCTTCTCAACTAGGAAGTAGCTGCTGCTACAGTATCAGTGTAAAGGTGCTGTTTGTGTACGTTTGATGCTTGTTTTTATGAAAGGGGTCGAAGTTCTACTTTGCTTCCATTAACACTTTTATTCTTATCTATCTGTATCAGTAGATGTCATCAGCCTGATGCACGAGACGAAACATGACCTTGACCCATATATCTCACTTTACATTAACAAAATCCACCAGTGTATGTCATCAAAACTTCAACTTGAATTTGTGGCTTTATTATTTCTGCATTCATTTATATAGATCAGATCAGTGTCCATGAATGGTGAAACTCTTCTGTTCTGGAGTCAGTAACAGTTGCAGCCCCCTCCTTATCTTTATTTGCAGGTTTCTCAGAAAAGGATGATTAGACAACAAGCATTTTTTTTTACAAAATATTGTAACACACAGTTGACTATATGTATTTTTAGCAATGAATTATGGACATGAAGTTAAGTTCTATATATTCTGCCAACTCAAAGTAGTACCATGTTTTTTTGCAGGTGTACCATGCTACTACCACCTTTTTCAGCAACACTTGGATTGCTTGTCAACTTATCAATGGTTTTGCAGTAAATATCTATTCATTACAGGTTCTCATGAATATGCGGATTGCATTGCTGCTGCTCTCAGTATGTTCAGAGACAGTCTTTTGCTTCAGTCATGGAAAAGTTGAAGTGGCTTGTGGGGACATGACACCCCAACATGACTCTGACCCCAGCACCAAACATCCACCATTCAACATCATAGCAGACAAATCCCAGTTCAGCCCAGGAGATGAAATCAAAGGTAGGAATGCTGTAGCAGTATTTTGGTACTTGTCATATGTTAAGGCTTTTAAAATATTGCAGATATATGTTGAAAATATATCAACTGTTGTTCATATTTACAGTGACATTATCAATGGCGTCTTCAGAGGGCAAACATTACTTTAAAGGATTCCTCATAGAAGCAAGAAATGCTGGGGATCTTAATGAAATCGTTGGATCGTTTAAGTTAATCAGTCCTGACATATCTCAGCTTCTTAAGTGTGACAATAAAGAGGTCAGTGATTACAGAATCCTTTTATTGAGAACAAAATATTTACTACAAGACCTAAAAAAATAACACTGTATACACAATATAGTATAATTATACACAATAATTAAAATTATTAATGCACTCCGCCACATCCAGACCTGTACATCATCTTACATTGCGTGCATTTGCTTAGTGACAAACATGATGCAGGACAACGACTCGTGTGGGATGTAGCCTATTAAAATTCAATTATATGCCCCCAAAATTTAAGATGTTTTTTTTTTCTTCTTATATTTACATCATATGATATAGTTTAGCAATATCACACGAACAAGAGTGCTGTTTTTCCCTCATATTTGCACAATTGCAAATGTGATATTGGTTTTGTAATGTAGTTTAATAAACAAGAAGTTAATATTGTGTTACATTTTAGACACAGTATTGTAAATATTGTCTGTTTTGCTCACTAATGAAAATAGTTCCAAATAGAGCCACAGCAGAACAGCAGTGTTTCGTTACGTTTTTGAACAAATTGAGTTAGCCAATGATTCAGTGACCCATTCACTAGCTTCATTCTTGTATGAATTGGCTGTTTGAACAAATCGGATGAATGAATGAATGACTCACTCATTAAGACTATATGTATGTATTAGTGAGTGTATATATTTTTTAGTATTCTAGTATTTGTTACTGACTGAATTAAATAATATATGAAATTAAAGTACAAAGTCCCTTTTTTTTCTTCGTTATTCGTCATTTTCAATATTCACAGGGCTCTGCTGTGAGTCATACCAGTGATTCCCATAAGACTGAGGTCCAGGTGATCTGGGTAGCACCATCGGACTCTCCTTCCAGTGTGCAGTTTCTGTAAGTATTCAATGCTGTTTTTACTCAACTTGTTAGTTATGAAAATTTATGTAGGTTTTACTTTCAGGGTAACTGTTGCTCGAGGCTATAAAGAATTTTGGGTGAAGATTCCAGGTCCCGTGGTGTCCCAAAATGGTGCAGCTCCTCCACCACAAACTACCTTTGGTGGGTCCATTGGTGCCCAAACCACAACTTCCACAATACTGTCACATTCGGTGAGTCAAACGATGATAAAGTTACTGGAGTGGCAGTTTACACACTGTCATGAGTTTGTGACCCTTTCAGCCTCAAAATATTTGGAATATCTAAATAATACTAATAAATAATAATATTCTCATCTCCTCTTCAGTTCACTTCTGAGGGCTGTGGAGGCAGAAAGTCCTGTCTGAGAGATCCAGAGGGCTGTGACCCACAAAATGACACTACGTGTCACTTCCTGTCTTTTAGTGCATTGGGAAGTAATGTGATGTTTGAGCTCAGTGGACCTGCAGAGGGTTATGTGTCCTTTGCCTTATCACAGGACAAATGGATGGTAATATAGACAGACGCTTATAATAATTTCCTATTTCACATCTTATTGTATAACAAATATAACTTTGACCTTTTGTAGCATGACACACACTATAATCTCTGGTGAATAAGTATGAAAATAGGGTTATTATAGTTAACTAAAACGGTAAAAAATATTACCGTTGCTTGAAATAGAAAATAAAAATAAATTAAATATTATGTGATAACATAAATAAAATATGAAAAAAAAATATATAAAATAACTAAAATTAAACTGAAATAAAAAAATTACAGACAAAAAAAAATGACAACACAACAAAATGAATAAAACTTTATCTAAAATTAAAATGAAATCGAAAGATAAAAACTAATTCAAAATATTATTAAAAACTTTAATAGTTTATCTATGATAGTAAAATAACACTGTGAAATATTATTATGCCTTTGAATGACTAATAGTATGAATTAGCATAAATAATAGCAAATTTGTGTTGCATTTCAGGGGAACGATGATGTCTATTTGTGTATCAGAGACACAGACAGAGTTGACATCAAGGCTGCATATGTTTCTGGACGGACGCACCCGATAATCTCTTCACAGGTATAATTGTATTGATTGAACAGTGAAAATTTCTAACAAACAGCACACACAGAAGAAGATGATTAGCAGAATGTCAATGCTGTTCTTTTTCAAACAATGAAAGTGAATATTGACAACCAAGGTTTTTGTTTAACAACAAAGTAAATAAATTTACTTCTGCTTCTCATACAATACTATCGTATGACTTCAGAACATTCGGAAAATAAGCTTTATTGCTTTTCAATAATTTTTTTAAGCTTGACAGCCCTGGTACTCTTTTTATGTTCAATGGAAGAAAGAAAGAACTATCTAAAACAATTAAATATAAAAAACTCCAAGAGATCATTAATATGCATTGATCTGTGGTCTATTCATTCTTAGAACATTTTGAAAGGCATAGCATGGAGGCTCTCAGATGGAGTGATTCAGTGTAGCTTCCGCAGAGACATACACCTCCCACCTGAGAATCTGAATAGGTTCGATCTGGACCAGATGTACTACCTCTTTATGGCTCATGGTAGAGCTGAAGATGGTGAGATATTGCATTTTTTGTTTCTTTGTTGTTGTTTGTTTTCATTGATAAGTAGTGTCAAAAGACTTGTTTCTCTTTTTCCAGGGCGAACCCATCGACATGACCACCAGCCTATAATTTCAACCTATCGGGCAGCCATAACGGGACCTCCTGAGGATCTAACTGGTTCTCGATCACCCCTGCTCATCAAATATCATGGTGAGGACAAATAATAAAATTCTGCATACTGAATGTGATTTATAATATGCTATTAAGTGAGCTTTACAGTGCATTTCAATGCATTTAAATGTATCAAACAATTTTCACCTGGCCTGCAACAAAAAAAAAACTACAAAAAAAAAGAAAATCCTCTAAATTTACATTGACATTTACATTGAAGAATATCCTGCGGGTGGACATTTTGGGGCCCGAGTTGTTATTGTTGTTTGAAACTATTAATAATTGTTAGTTTGAATTGTTACAAAAATCTATAAGAATTGTTAATTGAAATAAAGCTGAAATAAAATAAAACATTAATATTAAATAAAAAAATAACTGAAATGAAAATTAGAAATGTTGACATGGCATCTAACTGAAATAATTGGTTTATGTTTGGTTTAAATTGGTTTATGTTGAAGTACAAAAATTAGTAAACTAAAACTCAAATAAAAATGAATGCTAAATAAAAACAAAAATAGCAAAAGCACATAAAATTACTTAAACTAAAAATAAAACTGAAAATATAAAAATAAAAGCAAAAATGTTAAGTACTGTGAGATCTCATGTTACAAAATTTAAAATAAATGCGATCAAATAAATGAAAATGTAAAAATAAAAGCTAATTAAATATAGTACCATGTACTATAATAGTATATAAATAATACTCAAATAAAACAGTTTTGGGCTCTTGGGGCAGGAAACATCAATCAGCAAACACCCAGAACACGCTAGTATTCTCATAGTAATGCCCTTGTGGCATCATTTACAAAAATCTAAAAGTTTTATAGATAACATCTGGTTTCTGCAGACTGATCTGAGACTCATTGTCTGTTTGTATCTACAGGGGCTTTCATGCTGATCGCCTGGACATCGACGGTCAGTGCTGGTGTCATCATGGCACGATACTTCAAACCTGATTGGCCTGAAAGGAATATTTTGGGGCAGAAGGTCTGGTTTCAGGTAGGTGCTTATTTGATACAATGAGGATTTCAGCAAAGTTTCACATGTGCATCATATTCAAGGCTTCTGTTTCCACAGTTACATCGAATGCTAATGACCATCACAGTTCTGCTCACCTTGGTCGGCTTTGTTTTGCCTTTTATGTACAGAGGAGGCTGGAGCAAGGTAACACACACACCAACACGCACATAAATGTGAGTAATACTCATGCTTTAAGAGTGTGTCATATTTTCACCCCCTTCATCACACACCTCTGACTGTTCAACACTGCTGCCAATGTGTCAGACCCACATGCTGCCTGCTCAGAATAAAAAGCAGGCGAATGAATATCCCATGTTCATTAGAAGCGACCCACCATGTGGCATCTTTTTGGCCCATTTCTGAAAAACACACCCACTTTTCCTCAAGGATTAATCAAGCACAGTGTTGATTGAGTGTCTTATTAAGTCTGCAAGTGTTGGTTTATTTGAGCTTCAAGCCGACACGTGTATCCATCCGTAAGGACACATTTGTGACTCAACAGGGGCATCTGTGACATCCCTCTTGCCAAAGTATCTGTCAGGTTCTGTCACTTCCTGTGTATGACCAGCAGAGGACGCCCTGTTCCATGGCAACGGTCGCCAAACCTGCCCCCACACAAAATAATACCCATTAACCTTGTACTTTTGCACCCTTTGAAAAGCTGTTTCCTGTCATAACTAATTTCTTCATGAAGTTTGTTGAATCAAAGTTTGTTGACAACTTTAGCTTCATGTGTACAGTGGATTCTAATCTGTATTCTGTTGTCCACAGCGTGCGGGCATACACCCCTATTTGGGCTGTGTTGTCATGGCACTCGCTGTCATCCAACCTGTCATGGCACTTTTCAGACCTGCGCCAGATGCCTCAAGGTAAATCCTGGTAACAGTACAGCGCATTCACAATACAGCCAAGAAAGGAAATGTCCAGAATGAACTATTAGCATACAACGCAGTATTTACTATGTACTGCATATTTTCTAATCTATTTTTTTTTTTCAGTATATTACACATCAAATATGTTACATTAAGTGTTTATGCTAAATTGTCACAATACATTGCTGTGTTGCCATATTGTTGTCAAATTGGGATAAAATGTCACACAATCTGGCAAATGTTGTGGATCATCTGGGTTTTCTATTACATAGTGTGTGAGAAATAGTATGAGAATTATGGTATTCTGAACATATACAGAGCTCTTAATTTGTTTTTATAAGGATATTTTAAATGCCTTTTGTACACTACTGTTTCAAATAAATGAATACTTTTTTTTCCCAGCAAGGACACATTAATAAGTCACAGTAAAGACATTTATATGGTTACAAAAGATTTCTATTTTAAATAAGGTTCTGAAAAAAATGTATCAGTTTATTATATACATATTATATATATATATATATATATATATATATATAAATACCTGTATAGATATTATGCAGCACAACTGTTTTCAACATTGATAATAATAAGTAATATTTCTTGAGCTCCAAATCAGCATATCAGAATGATTTCTGACTAATGGCTGCTACAAATTTGCCTTTGCTAATCACAGGAATAATTTACATTTTAAAATATGTAAAAATAGAAAACAATTATTTTAAATTCTAATAATATTACATAATATAACTGTATAGTGTTTCATAAAACTGTATTTTTGATCAAATAAATTCAGCCTTGGTGAGCATAAGAGACATTTTTTTTTAATCTTACCAATCCCAGATTTCTTACTGAACTGAACATTCTACAAAGCATCTGAATCCTGTGTCAGTGACTATAATACGTTATAAAAATGTTGAACACACAGTATGCATACTGCAAAAATAGTATGAGTTGTATGATGGTATGACATTTGAACATACACAAATCCCTTTTGTTTGTCAGGAGCTTTATTACTTGTGAATGGTGAACACAGTATACATATTGCAAAAGTTAGTATGACATTAAGTAATTCCAGTATACAGGGCTGTCTGTTGAGGTCTATACTATTTTAGAAACGGTGTAGATCACTAATTCATAATATTAATTTTGATTAAAATAGTCATGTTTTTACATGTGTTTTCTGTATAACCTGCTCTCAGGAGATATATCTTCAACTGGATGCATTTTGGGACAGGAACAGTTGCTCAAGTCGTGGCTGGTAAGAAACAATGATGTCAAAAGTCTCAAATGGGTTATTATGTGACTCAGATCCATTTTAACAACAATGCTGCCAACAGAAAGCGGCTAAGTTCAATATAATTGAGTTTTGACAATTTTTTTTTTTTATTATTGTAGTTGATTGCGTATCATATAATATTTTATAGTTTGCTTTTATGGAGGCTAGCCTGTTTTTATGTCTGGTGTTATGATTTATAATATTAGTTCAGGGTGCCTGAAATATTAGCAGTATGTGTTTTTAAACACTGTCATAACCAAGCTGTGTGTTTTCATGATTTAGTTGTCACCATCTTCCTCGGGATCCATCAGCAAGCTCTGTCCCTGCCTGCTCCGTGGTCCACAGGGGTCTTGGCATTCCTTGTGGTGTGGTTTGTGCTGGCAGATTTGGTTCTGGAAGTCCATCGAAGGGGGTTTTTACCTATAGGTCAGTAAACCACCCTCAGTCATGTGTTCTGTACCTGGATTCCTTTTCAGAGCATTTATTTATTGTATGAGTAGTGTTTCTTTGCATCTATGCAGGAAATCGGTTGTGCTGTATGAATCCATTAAATTGTAAAAGGTTTTATTATACTGCATTAGTAATTGACATGTTGGGTTGAATGCTAATCAGTTTGAAATGCCACAACCTTTCAGAGCAAAACAATATGTTTTTAAACTAGAAAAAAAAGACATGTTATTTGTGGATGCATTATTCTTTATTGTAAAGGTGATTATTTCTTATATACAGTGCTGCTTGAAAGTTTGTGAACCTTTTAGAATTTTCTATATTTCTGCATGAATATGACCCAAAACATCATCAGATGTTCACAAAAGTCCTAAAGGTAGACTAAGAGAACCCAATCAAACAAATGAGACAAAAATACATACTTTGTAAATTATTTATTGATAAAAATGATCCAGTATTATATATCTGTGAGTGGATAAACTCTTGCTTTCAGTATCTGGTGTGACCCTCTTGTGCAGCAATAACAGCAACTAAATGTTTCCGGTAACTGCTGATCAGTCCTGCAAAATGACATGGAGGAAATTTAGCCCATTCCTCAATACAGAACAGCGTCAGCTCTGGGATGTCGGTGGGTTTCTTCACATGAACTGCTTTCTTCAAGTCCTTCCACAACATTTCAATTGGATTAAGGTCCAGAATTTGACTCAGTCATTCCAAAACATCAACTTTGTTCTTCTTTAACCATTCATTGGTAGAACAACTTGTGTTCTTGGGGTCGTTGTCTTGCTGCATGACCCACTTTCTCTGGAGATTCAGTTCACAGACAGATGTCCTGACATTTTCCCTTAGAATTTGCTGGTATAATTCAGAATTCATTGTTTCATCAATGATGGCAAGCCGTCCTGGCCCAGATGCAGCAAAACAGGCCCAAACCATGATACTACCACCACCATGTTTCACAGATGGGATAAGGTTTTATGCTTTAAGGTTTCAGTATGTTCTTTTCTCCAAACATAACGTTTCTCATTTAAACCAAAATGTTTTTTTTTTGTCTCATCCATCCACAAAACATTTTTCCAATAGCCCTCTGGCTTGTCCATGTGTTCTTCAGCAAACTACAGATGGGCAGCAATGTTCTTTTTGGAGAGCAGTGGCGTTCTCCTTGCAACTTGTTCAGTGTTCTCCCGATGGTGGACTCATGAACATTAACATCAGCCAAAGTGAGAGAGACTTTTATTTGCTTAGAAGTTACCCTGGGATCCTTTGTCACTTCACGTACCATTACACGTTTTGCTTTTGGAATGGTCTTTGTTGATCGAGCACTCCTGGGGAGGATAGCAATTGTCTTGAATTTCCTCCATTTGTACACAATCTGTTTGACTGTGGATTTGTGGATTCCAAACTCTTTGGAGATGGTTTTATAACCTTTTCCAGTCTGATGAGCAACAACAGATCTTTTTCTGAGGTCCTCAGAAATCTCCTTTGTCCGTGCCATGATACACTTCCACAAACATGTGTTGTGAAGTTCAGGCTTTGCTAGATCCCGGTTCTTTAAATAAAACAGGGCACACACTGACATCTGATTGAAAACATCTCGGAACAGATGTAGCCTAATTTCACCTTCAGATTAACTACTAATCCTACATACTTTTGTCACTCACAGATATGTAATATTGGATCAATTTCCTGAATAAATAAATGACCAAGTATAATATTTTGTCTCCTTTGTTTGATTGGGTTCTCTTTGTCTACTTTTAGGAACTGTGTGAATAACTGATGGTGCTTTGGGTCATATTTATGCAGAAATCAAAAAATTCTAAAAGGTATTATAATTATTATTTATTAATGGTAGTAGTGCATTTTATGTGTATGTGTTTTTCAGGTAAATATTTAAAAAATGTCAAAATCTACACTGAACATATCAATTTTGACGACAAAGAGGAGGTTGTGTTTGTTCCTGATGAGAATGAGACTTATAGCATGGTGAGTTGAGTTTGTGTTTACTTGTTCATGATAAACATGTGCATTTCATTAATGATACTGTATATTAATGCAATATGTCCATTGCATTTTCTTTTTTCTTTTTCCAGGAATCTTGTTTTAAAAACATAGTTCTGGCTATTTATCTCTGTGGAAATCTGGGATTTCTGACTACTCTCCTTTGGAGTATCAGAGCAGTATGACACAATCTCAGCAGTCGTTTCCACATTTAGTCTCTGGAACTTTAACTAATCGTGCCTATTTTAAAACAAGCCAAAGAAATATGGAGTAAGATTGATTTATGACGGGCCACCTGTCAATTTACAGTGATCATTAGAATGAATTTGTCTGATTTGAAATTGCATTTCTTGACTGCTTAGGTATAAATCAATTTAGTATATATTTTTTAGCACTTTTTGTAATTAATGTTTTTATTATATATGTACACAATGGCTAACCTATAAAATTATTTGTAGTAAAGAACAATGTCAGCTTGTTATTTAAATGTCTGTTCCTGATCTGCTTTAAGTTTGTATTGCATCTGAAGAACATTTTTTCCTTTGTGTGATTTGGTGACCGCATTTAATTAACAATGTTTACAGATCGGTCTTGATGCTGTGTATGTCTTTTTCTAAATATGAAATAATCATGTTTTAACCACCTTATTCTAGATTCTAGTGCCTAATATTGATTTGTGGATTTAAAGACTGTTACTGTTGCCTGAAATGTAAATATTATTAACAGTGTATCCATTCTGTACAAAGACTGAATATAGTTTGGATGAAGTGGACCATTTATTTGAAGTTTTTGCACAGATGACAATCTGTGACAGATCAATCATCTTTTTAAATAAAACTTGTGAAATTAAACTGTGTTGCTAGATTTCTCTTCTAGAATATGTTCATACATTTTGTATTAATATGTGTCTTTACACTGTTATTTTAGCCCTTTAGGATCATGGGTAGCTGTGCTGCTGGCTCTCTATTTTAAACTTTTGATGAATTAATTATTTCAAAGGCTGCCAAAGTAATGTGTGTGCAGTAATTCTGTGTATGAGGAAGTTTTTTCTCCTGTGAAGAGTTATTTTAATACAAAGACAATATGGTGCGGTTCCTCGTCAACATAATCAACTGTTTTAGTATAAATTGACAACTGCCTTTAATTGACATTTATTTCTTAATTTGTATTTTGAACACGGTTGTTCAAACGGTATGCAAAGCAAGTATATTCTTGAGACTGACTTGGATTCAAATTTTAGCAAGCAACACTGTTTTATAAGCATGGCGGTTTGACATAAATATACACAATCCGTGGACAACAAAGCAACAGGTCATTTTTAAATAATAGATTATTTTCTAAGATTAATATCATTACTAAATACTAGATTTAAGCTTTTCATACTAAGTATAACTGAAGTACTGAAATGTAATCTGGAAATGTAGTCCTATATTATTAGAGCAATCATAGCAATCAAATTCAGATCAATTCTTTAAAAAAGGAATAGTCCTTTGTCAAAAGATACTAATTGATCTGTTTTCAGTGATATTTAACAAAATACATAGATTTTGTATACATTTTCACTTAAATTTTATCCTAAAACCCTGTAATACTGCTTCATATTTTCATATAATTTAGGGATATACAAACATTGCCTTACAAGAAAATACAATATGAATATACAGTACATATTCTCCTCAACTTCGTAGACAAAACACTAAAAATATGGTTTATAAGTCTCCAGATACCTCGTCAAAGAGGAATCACAAATATGCATGAAACGGTACATTCAAATAACATTTAGGCATCTCGGCATATGCAGATTTTTTTTCTGGATCAATAACAAAGTCACACAAGCAGCAGTAGCAAGTGTATATGCTGTCACAATAAACAGACGAGTGTGAGCATTGAAAATTCTCTCACGTAAAACAGCTGCAAAGTGATCAGTGTCCAATTTTACTCATTGTTCACAAACTCCCCTGCCTCCCAGCGCAGCGCCATGGAACTTTTACGTCGGCCTCCAGTATAGGGTTCAAGAAACTATAGGACAATGAAAGTTAGTTCTCTTTGAAAACATTTCTACAACCTCTGAGCAACCTAATATAAACAGTTTTATTTTTAGTTACAGATCATTTCAATTCCATATAGTAGATATATGTAACTAAATTCAACTTTTATTGTGACACTGCACATATGTTTTCATATACTTACTCGATGATCACATGACAAAGCTGAACGATCCATTCTGCATGTTCTCATTGGAGATGAAGGGGATGATTTACATTTAATTGGCACATCATCTGAAAATAAATTAACAACCAAGAATGAACAGATCATTTTCTGACAACATTTCATGACATGCATGTGTTTGCAGTCTTAGTGATGTTGTCATTACTTCAGATCAATGGAATGAAAAATTTTGTCTATTTCTCTGTTAACATGCAGTACCTGTAAACGATGAGCTGTCCAAATGGTTTGGAGACATCAAGAAGTGATCCTTCGAGTAAATACTGGCCCTTTGATGCTTGAGTTCCTCTTCTCGCTGCTTCACCATCTTAATCTCCTCATCAACTAGAGATATCGAACTCCTGGACCGCAGCTTGAAAAACGGGTTGTTGAGGAACATCTTCTCCTGGGTTTCCTCAGAGACATAATTCAAGTTTAACTCAGATGCACTTCGAATGGTGAGGTTTGATGTCTCCAAAATGATGACATTAGGGCTGTCTTCAGGTCTCCAGTCAGCAGATTTGGAGGACACCATCTTTCCATGCCGTGGACTTGGAGGGAAAGGCTCTGGCTCAAGAATAATAACATTGTTGGCGCTCAAGTCTTGTTTCTGTGCGCTCTTGGTTGGTGAGGAGGTGATGATGAAACAAGGCGTCTTGAGAGACTTGGATAAACTTTCCTCATCATCCTGGTCTTCAAACATCTTCCTTTTCTCATTGACTTCTTGGCATAGGTTTCCAGTGTTAAAGTTGGCCGTTCTTGGCCTCATCTGTACACAGTCACTGGAGTATGATTTTGACATTCCCCTCTCACGCCTCAGGTTCTCCTCACGCTCCATGGTTAGGCGAATCTCCTTCTCAATTTGGGTCTCTGGGTCATCAAACGGTGATCTGTAACTAGAGTCGTCCAGACCTGAATCCTCAGAGCAAGGGCTGAACTGGGTGTGCACGTAATCCTCTACAAGCGTCAAGCTCTCAAGGTCCCTCTTGGGCCTTTTGATGTTGCGGACTGGTGTATACATGAAGCTGTGCAGTATACCTTGGCAGGTGACAGATCGAGTTGTTGGTGTGCTTGGATGGTGCGTCAAGTTTTTCGTTTGCTCTTCGATCTCTAGCCACTGTTGGCGAGCAACTTTGAAATCCACATGTTCTGTGCTGACGTTCTCGCTTTTCATTTCCTGAATCACACAATAATCTTTCGGCACCTTTTTGCTGGAATCGGATTTGACAGAATCAAATGAATTGTTCTTGTGGGTTGCTGAGCCTCGTCCAAGCTCCTCATCGTCTTCGGAAATCTTGGACAAGCCATGAAACAGTGTGGAAGGACTGTAAGATATATCTTGCGGTTGCTGAACTGGCTCATTCTCCGGTTGTTCTAGCACTTCTTCTCCCAGCGGAACCTCCAGCTCTTCAGTTTCCTTTGAAGCGTCCTCAGTATTCCGTACTGCAGGTTTTTGAATAAAGAGTTCTTGTGCACTCAGCTCAAGGATGTCAATGTAGGAATCATCATCTTCCTTATTTATGGAGGAAGAGAATATGCTCCTCCATTTCTCATCGTTTTCACTGTCCGATGACACCGCAGCTATTTCGACCCGAAGACACTCTTCTAGTTCGTCTGGGTCACGGCAAGACTCTGTGGAGACATCTGACAGAACTTCCTCTTGGATGTAGTGCTCAAGGATGGTTTCTTCTGGATCCTCACATCCAAAACTTTCTAAGATGGCTTCTTGTGAGTCTATACCCAATGGGTCTAACATATCTCCATCGTCAACATTATCTGGTTGGGGTGCAATGTTCTCCAATGGTTCCTGTCTTAGTGAATCTTGCCTCTTATGCATGGCTTCATTCTCATATACGCTCTCAGCACTTGAAGGAGTGTCGGATATTGAAGAAGTAATTGACTCATTGCGGTAAAGTTCTTCTTGAGTATCCTCCAAGACAAGTGCCTCTTTTGGACTGCAAACATCTTCCAGATCATCAACCTTGGTCTCCGTAGGAGGTAAGCCTGCTAAAATATCAGCCACAACTTTTGTACTAATGGACTCTAAAGCGTCAGCATCATAACAGACTTGTTCATCTTTGTTTCCTGTGTCCTTGCTATCAGGTAACTCAGTCTCCAGGACTTCCATTTCACAGTCAATTATGTTTGCTGTGCCGGAGTTTTCACTTGTCTCCATGGTTACAGACTCAGACAGGGACTTCAGCTCTGTATGCTCTGGATTCTCAGGATGAGAGCAACCTGCAATCTCTTCCAGTCTATCCACCTCTTCAGGCTCAGTCGTAGCTCCCTGCAGGAGAAAAAGACGACAAAAAAATTCACAAGCAGCAAGATAAATCTCATTTCCCTAATCACCAAAACATTCACAGCATATCAAAGCTAATTTGCACCCACTCATGTTTAGTACAGATCTTATGTAATACATAATTTCCAAGGAAGTTTTTCAGGGCTTATTTCAGGGCTAAGTTTTCACTCTGAGGGGGTTACCTGAGCTTCAGCTGATGTGGCTCAAAGCAATATTCCTTGCAAGAGGTTCTGAGGTTAAAATCTGCTTGACTGATAACTCACAAATAATTTAAAACCACTAAAACATTTAGAAATGGTGGCACATTTGATTGCATTCTATGTTGAGTAATTTATTTCTGGTTCTTTAATGGTTCCATTAACAATTATTTTAAATTTGAGGAACAAATGCAATTCTGTTGTTAATTTTACATAAGAATTCATAAAAAAAATGTGGCACATTGTCTCCCGAGCCTTACAGTAGCCTATATTGTAGGCCTACAACCTCAATTAAGGTTAGTAGTAAGTGTGAGAATGCGATGCTGCTGCAACTGATTCAAGTTTTTCTGTATTTCCAAAAAAAACAGACTAAGAGTCCTGAGGGACCAGACTTCACTTGTCGATTCACTGGTTTTGATTCACCAAAAGATCCGACTCTTATGAATCAATATCTTGGCATTATGTTTGGAATTAGGCTTCATGTCGAGCTGTATTTTTGTGATTCTCTAAAATGAACCGGCTCATCAGAGTCATTCACTCGAGAATTAGACTTGTATGTTTCGCGCTAAAAATAATGAATGGGTCACAATTTTAGTAGGCTACTTTGCTCCGCCCACATCAATGGAAGATATGCGATTCATCCGCCATGGCCGTTTACCGATAATGAAACTTTCATTCTGAGTGAAATAACCTTACTGCAGTCACTTTTTTAATGAGATCACATAATCACAAATTTTAATGGAAACTTTAATGGGTGAGTGAAGCACTCCTAAACACGTCAAGCAACACCTGTGGTTTTTTCCCTAAACTTGAGAGTCAAATGTTGAAAGGCACCATGTTGTAATCAGGGTTGCCAGGTTTTCACAGCAAGACCCGCCCAATCGCTACTCAAAACTAGCCCAATCGCGTTTCGAAAGGGGGTCCCCCGTTAAACATCGTTCTGGAGATAACATACACGTGTTTTGGCGGGGTTCCCCTGGTAAAATTCGCATTCCATGGGCATGAAAAAAAACACAACAGTGTTAAAGTCCCCATGAAATCAAAATTAAAGTTTTTTGGGTGTTAGTATTAATATGTTAGTCTTAAGGTTATCTATAAGGCAGTGTGCTCCAAAACAGTAACAAAATTCGCATTTAGAAGATATAAGCATTCAAAGCTTTTAGTTCATCACTTCCACCAAAACGGCTCAACGATTTTTTTGTCTTCTCATCAAATCTTCTGACCAATCAAACGCTCTCTAGAAGCCGAAGCGCCCGCCCCCTACACTATAAATAGACGCTGAAGCTGCAGCTGAGATCGGTCACTTGTTCACAGAGTAGTATTTTCTGTACAGTTAATGGCACTTAGTGTACAATGTACGTGATAAGAAAAGATTCAGATAGTGTAAATATGCTTTTGATTGGTGCAAATGAGGTCTGGTTTCACGTTGTGTCACGCGAACCGCGGCATCAGTCTGATCCAGACTTTGGCTCCGGTCCAGCGACACGATCGCACGGAGCGGATCATATGCGGGAGTCGGCATATATTAAAAACTTTTAAAACTACACAGCCTCAGCATGATTATGACCACTATTTTGTTTTACTAAGAGTTTCATATTGAATCTAGGGGGTAATCTATTAGACTGTGGCTGTCAAATGCGGCTTTATCAAGCTCAACGGCTCTGACCCGTGCAGATAAACAAAACGCTATTGGATCATTTAAAAATGGGGCGGGGCTCCTCGATATGTCCCGCCCTGTCTTCCTGTTTCAGCAGAAATTACGTCACCACATAGAATAATGCTGCGTGTCTCCAAGTAGGTATAACTGCAGACCGGAGATCTCCAAAATGGGGCGTGAACTCCAAAAGTGGGCAGAACCCACACAAGCCAGCTATCCCCACCATCGTACTGGCTAACGTACGCTCTTTGGACAATAAACTGGACTACATCTGACTACTACGCTCAACTCAGAGGACTGTAAGAGACTGTTGTGTTTTTGTGTTCACGGAAACATGGCTCAACAACAGCGTTCCGGACTGCGCTATTCATCTCGATCAGCTGACATGCTATCGAGCGGACAGAGCTCGCATCGAGGGAGGTAAGACCCGCGGCGGAGGGCTTTATGTTTACATCAATGACGCGTGGTGCCGCGATGCTGTTGTGGTCTGCAAACACTGCTCACCCCTGGTGGAGTTTATGATTATTAAGTGCCGGCCGTTCTATATACCGAGGGAATATACAGCCATAATGCTCGTTGCTGTATACATCCCTCCCAGCTCCAACAACAGCAACAGGAGCGAGGCACTAAATGAACTGTACCAGCAGGAATCACCCACGAGCTCTCCTGCGAGCCGTCCCAGCGCAGCGTAGGGGAAAGATTTTACTCTATCCCTTTGTTCTAAGCAGCGGGGGCGTCCCGGGGCTCGAAATTCGCAGGATAGGAGGGGGTATTGATGCTGGGTGCAACTAAAATGGTGTCATTGTCCGGTGAGGTCCGGTTGGGGAGTTACGGAATGATCTCATATCGCATAATCTTATCAACCGTTTATCTCTTGAACTGCAACTTTCTTTACCATGCTATTCAGCGCCAATCAGATCTCCAGGCTGCAGTTATACCCTTCTCCGTGTTTCAAGGCACTTCAGGGGACATTTAAAGTAGCCCAATTCCGCGGGAATATGCGGATTTGGCAACACTGCACTGGTTGTAATTGCACAGCACTTCAAAAACCAGGTTAGTTAAGTGTTAGTTTCATTCTGCATAGAAATTCTTACCTTCTGAGCTGCACCTTTTTTTACATCTGTTTAACACATAGTGTGAAAGGTATTTTTAACGTGTACATACAGGAATTTGAAATTCACCATGGCTTCCTTGTGTATAATATGCAACATTTATACCCTAAATGAGATTATTCCAGTTTATAAGAAGAAAGTGGAAGCAATTACAGTGCACAGCATAAATGAGTACACCCCCTCTGATTATAAAATATGTATTTTCTTAATGATCACTAATATAATTCATAGAAAGATGGCAAAATTTAAATGTATTAATGTATTCTTAATAAAAACAGAGACATACATGCCATTAATATCTGTAAAATAAGAAACGTAGCCAATTTTTGTTTAAATGAAGGATTGCAGAATTGAGTACAACCTAGATTTAATTCAACCAAGTGTAATATTCTAGAACTTAATATGTCCTCCATAACTCTAAGTACACTGCTCTGACACTTCTTGGCACTGAGTGTACAAGTTCATGACAAATTTTCACATCTGTGCTGTTGAACTCCTGGAGGACGACCTCCTTAAATGCCCTGGTCTTTAATGGGGAGTGTTGCTCAGCTCGTCTCTACAGAATCTCTCACAGCATATGAAATACATGTCCAATGCCCAACAATGCAGAGAATGAGAAGAGGGTAGCATCTTCAGTTTCAGGTTTTTGTATTACATCACACAGTTGTGTGTGAATTCATGACAGCGTTGATAAAGTACAACACCTTACACCTTCAGCACTCATACATCCCTATAGAAGAGCTTTACTACCACTGAATGCCACTGTGGGAACCAGGCACTTCTCTCTGTACTCCTCCTCTAGCAACACCAGAACATTTTGGATGCTGTTAGATCCGAAATGATTGAATTGGTCTCATGAGACCAGAGTATGGATTCCCAGAAGTCTATATTTTGTAAATATGGGCCTTGGAAAAAGCTAAATGAGTTTATTGTGCTTTGGCTACAGTCGGTAGTTCTGGTGTGGATAAACAACCATGCACTTCTGCATTCTGCATCTTACTCTGTTAGATAAAGTGTCACTCTTTTCACAGCTTTTGCCGGCTTTGAGACACTTTCACAGTGTTTCTCCTGCTCTTTTTCTAGCAAAATCTCACTCATCACTAAATGAAAACTTAAAGTGAAGACCTGATTATTTCAGGGGCCTTTTCACAAGTCCATTGTTTTTGAATTGCTGTGTTACTTTGGCTATATTTTCACACTTAAAACAATAATTTGGTATTCCTCTTGTACCATTGTCCTCTTTTATGCTAATAAATAAATCTCCTGACAGTTCTCTCTCAAGTGGTTTCATTGTTGTCAGGATTAAGTCTGAGTATGATTCAGTGGGCCATATAACACTTAATTATCAAGAAATTACTTACCTTTAACAGTTTTGGTTCAACACACTTACCTGTTGATCAATACTTGCCTTAACCTTACACCAGATTTTTTGTTTTTTTCAGTTTTATTTAGTAACATTCAGGAGGGTGTACTCATTTTTGCAACACAGCATTTTATCACTTTGATAAGAAAATTGTATTTTCTTGAATAATTTTAACATTCTTCTTTGGTACACTGTCAGAAATAGGGGTACAGTAGGAGTCCATTTCTGTCCCCCAAGGTACAATCTACACTAATGTACCCCATAGGGCTTATTATTGAACCTCAAGGTACATGTATCGTTATTCTTTCCTGATTGATTTCCTGTGTATGATTCTGCCTGACTTCTTGACTCACGGTATTTGTACTCTGTACTCTGTGTTCTGACGCCTGATTGGACTGATGTTTTTGTTTGGACTCATTGCCTGCCTTTCCACTATTGTCTCTGACTCTGCCCCTGTGTATGACGAACGATCTGCCTGCTTCTCTGACTTTGACCCTCTGCCTGATTATCGACATCTGTTTAAAGCCTTGACCTTTAATAAACTTCCGCTCATGGATTCTAACCAAACTCCAGCGTCTCTGTTAAACAGCATATATATATATATATATATTTAGATGTAGGATTGCTCTTCAGAATTATAATAAATTATTTTATATAATTTAGAATTTTAAAATTAATGTAATTAAAAACGCTACAGTTCAAAAATTTGGGTTTGGGTCAGTATATATGTACTTGTGCTTACCAAGGCTGCATTTATTGTATCAAAGATGCCGTAAAAACAGTAATATTTTGACATATTTATTACAGTTCAAAATAACTGTTTTCTATTTGAATATATATTAAAATGCAATTTATTCCTGTGATGGTAAAGCTGAATTTTCAGCATCATTACTCCAGCCTTCAGTGTCACGTGATCCTTCAGAAATCATTCTAATAAGTAAACATTATAGGTTCATTCTAATATGTAAACATTTTTCCTTTCATTTCTACACACAAAAAAACCCCCTAACAAACAAAAAAACTAAAACAATGAACAGCACCATTCAACTACAGTACATATTTTCAACATATATCTAAAACATTTTAATATACAGTATGAAACATGTTCACGCAGGGATGAAATGATAATTTATTAAAAAAGATTCACTGAACGAATCATACTTACCAACCAATTTTTAAACTTACATGTTTAAATGTAACTTTTTTTACATGACTCTGATATGAACTGCTGCTTTATTTGCTTAAATGTGCAACAAAGAACGACCGTCTTTTCCATTTGGAAAATTATTAACCAAATAAAAAGCACATTAAAGCCATTACAATATGCACAATGTAAAATAATTAGTCAATATATCACCTACCTCAATCATCTAATTGTTTAACCTAATAAAAATGATTATAAAAACTAACAAATAAATAAATAGAACAGTATAATAATGTGAAGCTTTATGCCTCGTACACAACGGGACGACTATCGCACGCGCTTATCGGCGAAGTTTTTCGACGCGTCTTTTGTGTTCATACCCAAGCGATTTTCGCTGGCGATGAGCCGAATGAACGTGCAAATTCCCTCCCTGACATTAGATGGTGCTTGATGAAAAACAGAAATACCCCGGTACACACAGAATCCTATTTGATCTGCAATTCCTCTCCATAACAACTCCCTCTTATCGAGATTTTTGTAGTCGCTGTCGCGTTTGTCATAAAGCCCTTTGTGTTCAGACACCAATGAGACCAGCAGCTCTACATTCATCTTGCCTAGATGTATCTTCTTGGTCTACTTACTTCCGCTTCGTCGTTAGGTATCAATGTGTGCTCGGCAAGACCGTTTTGTGCTTGAGCACCACCAAGTCGTGTTTTACTGTAACTTCAGCAGC
>NW_015536542.1:1274028-1282821 GCF_001515605.1 Sinocyclocheilus anshuiensis
TTTTTAGTTTTATTTAGTAACTTTCAGGAGGGTGTACTCATTTTTGCAACACAACATTTTATCACTTTGATAAATCTTATTTTGCTGAATAATTTTAACATTCTTCTTTGGTAACTGATCAAGCAGACTTGCTGGAATATTATATCTCTAAAAAACCATAACATGTCTTCGAAGCAAAGAGTAATTGCTGAATTTGTTAAGTTTCAGAGGGGGTATACTAATTTATGCTGCTGTAACGCCAAGCCAGCAGAGGGAGCCCTCGCCCGAGTACTGACCGTGCTCCACTCCCTCTGCTTCCTCTGCTAGTCAGTGACGAGGTACACAATTCACGTCTCAGATCTGGAGTGCATTCTGCAATCAGTTGGATATCAATGTCAGTTTAACTTCAGGCTATCACCCACAAGCCAATGGACAAGTCGAACGACTCAACCAGGAAATAGGAAGGACACGACTCCTCCTTTAGCAGCTCAGCTCATGAGAACTTCAACACGCTCGCACCCTCTCCGTCTCAGCATTTGTGTCTTGACAATCTGTATTCCGTAAATTATTCAGTGACAATAACATTTGCATTGAAGGCAGGCGGCAGTACCAGCGTGTCCCAGTACCTACCGTGAGCTTTAGAAACAGGAGCCAGAAGGAGATCATCACCACCTTGCCAAGAAAATCTTCTCGGTGGAACCCACAAGCACTCTGGGCTTGAGTAAATTATGTTGTGGATGCATGGATAGGAAGTGAACTTGGCTTGATATGGGACTTATTGGCAGAAATGTCATTGCGAGATGGTCTGATGTCACTGATGTTGGCGTGAAAGCACCTCAGGGCATCTTCCTGTTACAAACGCTCAACTCTGATTGGTCACTCTAGTGTATTTCCACTAACAGCTGCAGTTTTGGCTGGCTGATCAATAAGTGGCTTGTCAGTGAGGTCATGTGTCACTTCCTGGTGGATTTCCTTAAATGACTCTTTTCAGGAAGTGATGTCATGGGGAATGTAACAGTTGGGAATGGAGCTATCACTAATTAATACAATCCAGAGATACATTTTGAAGTTTCAGTATCAAATAGTTGTGCACATCATTGTGGTGAGCATAGGCCATTGAAAAGGAGCATTTCAGGCTCAAGGTTGTTCTATCCAGAATGAAATAATAACCTGCATGGAGCATCACAGTAACAGGTGCTGGGGGGGCCATTCAGACATATGTGACTGGCACTGAGCCCTTGGATATGGAAAGGCAATGTTCTCAGATGAGAAAAAATATCACTATGCGGCATGAGAGCACTGCAGACTAAGATACAAATGTCTCAAATGGAGAATTTTGAGAGATTTATCAGCTTGAATGGAAAAATGACTTGAATGATAATGTTTGTTTTATTTACAAAGTGACTATTAAAAATTAATTACATGTACTTTTTGAGAACTTATTTTGCAAAGCTGCTTGTAAAAAGTAAAAAGTGGCTTTAATACAGCAAGAGAATAAATATTAATAAATATTTGTGAATGATGTATAAATAATACTTCAGAACTTGAAAGAATATGAAAAGGAATATTAAATCAAGAGAATAATCCATTATAATATATGATACTTAGTGAATTTTCAGGTACTAAATGTGGATTCAGTTTATAAAGGAACATATACCTGATTTGAAGTTGTATTATAAGCCATTATGAATACTGGATTTTATGAATACATTTATGCATAAAGGCTTAGAAAATGTTACCCATATTTTTGCTGACATATTAATAGCAGTTCATGTGGCAGCTCTCTGCTCTTCTCTGCATTAATGGGAGGGTGAAATGGAGCAGGAGACATTCTCATCTGTAATAATTTCCAAAGAGGTCTCACTGTCTCACATTTACCCCAGGCACACACACACACACACACACACACACGCACGCCTCCACTCACCCACGCGGACACTTTAATTCACTCTAAAACACACACTCACACACCCACACACATTCAGCTGAGAAGCCCAGTGCTGATGTTGTCTGACAACATCTCAGATCTTGTATTCCACATTTTCTGAAGTGCTTGAGGATTGTACAAGAAGCCTGGGATTAATTAACGGTCACAGCTTCTGTTTCTCATGTTGTTTCATAGCTACAGCAACATTTTCATGCTTCAGGTTCACATTAGAGAGGACGTTGATGAATACAAGTTTTATTGATATGACTTATCCATATTTCTTAAAAATTCCTTGTTATGCCAGCTCATAAAAATGTAACAATATACATACCAAATATCAATGCAAGTACTTTTTCGATCTTATTTCTCACATCTATGATGCAACAATATTAAGTCTGATATAAAATACAGTAAATGTTTCAGTAGAAAGAGCAAACAAAATCTAAATCTCTAAAAAAAATACAGACTGCAGATAGAAACCTATCACCCCATGCAAGTTTACACACTCTCACACACTTGTTTGCACAAAATAATGAGTCTTTAGACCAAATTAGCACAAATCCAATGAGTTTAGCATCTGTTTGTCATAGCATCTCAATAATATTACGGTACATTCTTTACAGCACCAAAGAAAAAAAAAATATAAGAGCAATCCAGCACAAACTCCATATAAAACCAACAGCATGACACCTAACACCATATTCATTTTCATAAAGTAGAAGTCTGACTATTCATAAAGTTCTCTGTGTCCTACCTTGTTGTGATACGAGCAGAGAGAGGACAGGGTACGTGCTCAGTGATTCTGTCTTGGCTGAAGCTCTGCTTCTCTGTAACCACAGAGACTGTGACTTACTCTGAATGTACCAGAAACAGCCAATAGCTGAGCAGCCTCAGCCGTTCCAATACAGTTGCACAAGGAATTTCTTAAAAGCTTTCTGTCAATCAAGCATATTCTCAAGGTTTCATGTAATGGGTTTCTGATCTTTAGAGAAACTGTCGTAATATGGTTTATGACTGTCCTCTCAAAAACCTGCCCTCTGCACTGACACAGTGGCAAAGTTTAAGATCAAGTGACTCAGAAATAATATTGCAGTTGTTAACACTTGTCACTTCTTTTAGACCAGTTTTGATGTGTATCATTCAACAAATACTAGACTGTAAAAAATAATATTATTAATCAATATTTTTGTCTTGTTTTACTCTCAAAAAATATTTAAGCAGGACAAATTTACTTGTAAACCAAAATGTGTAAATTATTAAAATGTTTATTTAAGAGAATGTGAGAATGTAACTTGTTTCCTAAATAAAACTTGTTTTAGAGAATTTAATTAAATAAATGTATTTTTTTTTTACCCAGTTGGTTATTTTTTCCTGCTTTTTCTTTCTTTAAAATGTTCTAAATTTACAGTTACTGTAAGAGTACTGTAAAGAGTACAGTACTGTGGAGAGTACATTTCTTAATATATTTAGCAATTTTGCTATATTTAAAATAAATAAAGTAAATGCATATTGTTTTAGGGATGTTTATGGGTTTTTTTTACTTGAAAATGTGACAACAGCACTGATTAAAAAATATATAATATTGTATTTCTTTAACAGTTTGTACAGTGGTATCTGTAGTGTTGAAATATTTGTTCTGGTGCATTAGTTTAAGTCACCAGATATTTGCCTCTGCAAAGGGCAAGTTTTGGGAGGGAGAAGTTTTTTTTTCTTTCCCCACTTTGATTAAAAAGGGGGAAAAACTGAAAGAAGAAAAATAACAAACAACATAAATTACAGAACAGTGAACTGAAGAACATTATGTACAAAAATGAAATAATGAACAAATGCTGTTTTTGGCACTCAAATATGATTCATGTCATAAGCAGGTTTTTTTCTTTTTCTTTTTCTTTTTTTTCAGATCAGTCTCTCAGTCCATTTCATCCTCATCAGGAAATACAAGATGCCGACATATTAATCTTGCTTTGAAGAGATTACATGTATTTTCCTAGCTGAGACAGTTTAATTGGCAGCGCTGTGGAGAGGACAGTAAGAATATTTCAGTTTAACCACACCTAGATATTCTGCATGCAGGTGGTTAGTTAGTTTCAAGCCAATCAAAATCCAGTACTATCCAATCGATCAATTAAATCAATAGATTTGTCTGTCATTAGAGAGGATGATGGGATTGCAGTTAATACATTCATCCTGCACTGGCGTGCCAAAATCAGGGGATGACAAAACAGAGAAAACAATGAATATGCAGAACGTTGTGGATTTTAGCATTAATTTTGGGCCTTACGTATTGCAAGCCAAGTATTATTACATAACACTCTCTTTAGCAGATGTTATGAAAGACCTCTTGAGCAGACACAATGTCTTAAAAGCAACCAATGACAAAGCGCTCGATTATAGCTGATGGATGGGAACGGTGCATTACTCTGGTGGAGGAAATATAAAAGACAAAAATACCCTAAGTCTCACATTAGCTGTCGGAAACGGCTGAACCTATAATGAAACAAAATAAAGATGGTGTGTAAAAAAAAAAAAAATTATGGTTCTGAAAGATATCTAAGAAATTCATTATGTTTTCTCAGCCATTACACACATTTACCATGGTAACTATGGCCTCTGCCAATACCGTAGAAATTGCTACTACAATAAGTGAATATGGGATTTCTTTTCTGAATCTTTTATTTTTATTTATTAACATTTTTGACAATGACAGTGTTACCACAGTTTTTACAGTTTTAGTTCTAAATCTTGTTTAGCAAATCTTGTTGTATCGCTTCAAAAACAGTCAATGTACTAAGAAAAAAGTACAACAGCAGCAAGTTGAAATGTCAAAGTGTAAATGTATTAACTTTATTAATCATATAAAAACAAGACAGTTGTTATAAGACAAGCAGTAAGTTTCATTTCATGCATGTCATGCATTTTTCCAAGTGTGGATGCTTCAAACGAACCCCAACAAAATATGAAGAAATGGAACACTAGGTGGAAGTAAAGCAGATAAAATATCTGACAGATATTTTAGTTGTAGTCTAGTATTTTTAGTGGTCTGGCTGTCAGTAATGTTTATTTGCTTTCTTAAAGTTACAGTAAGGTTCAACATCAGTTAAAGCATTACTATAGGTATCATGAACTAAGAATGAACATTTATAAAGAAATTATTAATGGTTTATTGGTAACTCATGTTTAACCATAATACATTAACTAATGTTAATTTACACAACTTAAAGGGGTCATATGATGTTCCTAAAAATAACATTATTTTGTGTATTTGGTGTAATGAAATGTGTTTATGCGGTTTAAGGTTAGGAGCGGTGATTCAAAAACATGAAAACCCATTATAAAGAGGCATTAGTTGCATCCAGTGGGGACATAATTATGGATTATAATAACTTATACTGTCTTTTTACGCGTTGCGTTAACACTCCAAAGAGAAAGGAAAAATTGAAATTGCATCATATGACCCCTTTAAAATGTTCAAAATGTATTGGCATAAGTAGAACTTAGGATTCACCAAGATTAATAAAAGTATGAAAGTAGTTGTTCATGATACCTGGTGCATTAAAATATAGTCCAACCAAAAATGAAAATTCTGTCATAACTTACTCAATCTCATTTAGTTTAAAACCTGTATGACTTTCTTTCTTCTGTGGAACATTATAAAAGAACACTGGAGCCAACTGACTTCAATTGTTAAGACATTTCTCACAATATCTTCTTTTGAGTAAATAATAGTGAGTAATGTGAGTAAAGGCCCATTCACACCAAGGATGATAACTATAACGATAACAATAACTATTAAGTTTAATAATCGTTCCAATTCTGTGAGAATAAAGGAGTCCAGCTGATGAATGATAAAATCATTGATAGCCAATCAAAATCCATCCTGATTTAATGAGCTTGAGCATTTAAAGCAGCAGATGTGACATAACAGCTGAAAGTTATTATGCGTTGGTGTGGATGCTAATATAGTTATCATTATAGGTATCGTTCTTGGTGTGAACGGGCATTAAATAATAACAGAATTTTCAATTTTGGATGAAATATCCCGTAATGTTAACATATGGAACCTTATTGTAAAGTGTTACCAATAACTCCAAGAAATGTAAGAAAAAGTTAGTATGGAATTAGAAACCGAAGTGTCTTCTCACTATTTGAATGGTACCTGTGTCTGTCGGGTCTTTGGTTTCATTTCCAAGCATCTGTCTTCCAGAGCTGAAGGTTCTGATGGCACCAGGCCTGATCTCAGAGCGGTACACCGTACTGTTGGGTTTGAAGATCTTGCTGCGGTAGCCCAGAGGGTGGTACGACAAAGGGGCTTCCTTGGGATCTTCATCATCATCATCACTAATAACTACCAGTTCAGCCTGGATTCCTTCATCTTCCTCATCAGATTCTGCATTTTGATAACCCATGAAGATCATGGTAACAGGTTCACCAGATTCCACCTCAGGAGGGCGGAAGCTCACAAAGTTGAGACTAGAGTCTTCTTTTGGATTCAGAGGGGAATACCATCCAAATCCCAGCCCGGAGTCTGCCGTTGGAGTTATCCGAAGCTGTTCCTCATACTCTTGTATGGGAGAAGATGCCGGGCTGATCCTGGTTATGCCGCTGTATTCGCTATTAGCATATGATCCATTTTGAGCCAGTTGGTTGGTACCCAAATACTGGTTGGTTTTAGTGGTTGGAATGTAAAGAGCTTCTTGTTTTCTAAAGTTCTCAGCCTGAAAGGGACTCTGGTTCTTGTTGGGCATCTGAAGGCTGATGTAGCCTCTTTCTGTCCTCTGAGGGGTTGTAGGTCGACTGAATGGGCTTGAAAACACTGGTTCATGGTATTCCACATCTGTTGGGACTTTCTTCTCTGAGGCTTTCATCAGAAGTTCCTCTACTTCAAGAGGGCTCATCTCATTCATGTTATTCTGGGAGTCCTGTCCATCAGGTGGTAAAGCATAGACAGATTTATGCCCATCATCATAGACTTTGATGCCTTGTTGTTTGAGATCCAGAGGTGCGATAGTGGCTGTGGAGAGGATGTGACTCTCACCGGTGCCAAGATCTTTTTTCACACTGATCTTCATGGTGTATGTAGCTGAAGGAAATAACACTGTTAAACACAAACCAAATAAAGAAATAATAATAATAAAAAAGGATGGATCCATCATTTGAATAAGTGTTTAAATGTTTCTGAAAGATGTTTCTTACTATATATTTACCAAGGCTGCATTTATTGGAAAAATACAGTAAAAACACTAATATTGTGAATTATTATTACAATTTACTAAAAAAAAAGTTTTCTATTTTAATATATTTTAAAATGTAATTTATTTCCATGAAGTAAAGTTGAATTTTCAGCACCATTACTCCAGTCTTCAATGTCATGTGATCCTTCAGAAATCATTCTAATATGCTGATTTGGAGCTCAAGATACATTTCTTATTAATATCAGTGTTGAAAACAGTTGTGCTGCTTAATATTTTTGTGGAAACCATGATACACTTTTCACGGTTCTTTGATGAATAGGAAGTTAAAAAGAACAGCATTTCTTAAAATGAAATTCTGTGCCATGCCCATAATTACAGTCATGGATAACATCCTTTTTCCTTTATTAAAAAAATGAAAAGAGCATTTACATACCTTGAATTGCTATAATTACACAAGTGGACAGTTTGATGACATGTTTGCACTGTCTAAACATCCTGAAATATTTGTGCAATATTTCAACTGCTCATTATATCAGCAAATAGTTGGTGGTGTAAACAAAAGCCTTTGATGTACCTTTTTTTCCCTGTAATTCAACATTGTCATGTTTAGCTGGCGTGACATTTCTTCTCCTGGTTTTGGGAGTATAGCACTTTGGGACATCAGGTATGGCCGTGTAGATGTATTGGACTGGTTCTGTAAGAAGCAATGCGAATATCTGTTGAGGAAGTGTCATGGGAAAGAATACTGTACAAATAGCAATATAGCAAAAAGAAGAATTTTCTTTACCTGGCCGGATATTTGCGTTTACTTCCTGCGGGGAAATACAGTAATTTGTGCAGTACCAAAAGTGGTTTTGATGAAGAGATAAGAAGAACAAAACCAAGTTTCATACAGTACAAAACACACCAGATCACATATCACGCAAACCGATCCTTTTCTGGCATCAACTCAATTTTATCTTGATGTCAATTTGAAACCGAGGGGCATCTTCACAGCATGCTGCATTGTAATGATTTCCCTTGTTCCCAACTCAAAAGCTGATCCAATTTAAGTGGCTTGGTGTTTTAATAAGCGGTAAGGAGTCTCCAGGCCTGTTAAAGTGATTACCCAAGCAGTACCTTTATGATGTCCTCTGGAGTTTTCTCCACCTTCTTCAGTTGTTTCAGAAGAATCTCCTGTTTTGCAGAAAGCGCCAGCTCTTTTGTCTCCAGAACTGCAATTTCCTGCTCTATTCTGGAAAGATGAAGACAAGTATTTATGTACATTATTTATATACATATTTATTTATATTTTTGCTTCTTGTACAGTTGAGCTTAGTTATATTTATATGAAATAATGTAACATATTTTTTAAACTTAAACTCCACTATTTTTGAAAATAGGCTCATTTTCCAATTCCCCTAGAGTTAAACAGTTGAGTTTTACCGTTTTCGAATCCATTCAGCCGATCTCCGGGTCTGGCGGTAGCACTTCGAAAATTTAAGCTGAATTTTCGTTTTTTTGGAAAAAAACGAAAAAGGAGCCGTTTTCTCATTTATCTACTTTCAATATTAAATAAAAAACAAATGATCGAATGATACACGGATTTTAAACAGTTGGGGTTTACCGTTTTCTAATCCATTTAGCCGATCTCTGGGTCTGGCGGTAGCACTTTTAGCTGCAGCTTAGCATAGATCATTGAATCTGATTAGACCA
>NW_015536542.1:1282944-1284638 GCF_001515605.1 Sinocyclocheilus anshuiensis
TTGTGTAGTTGGTTATGTTGACGGAAGTTAGCCTATTTTCAGGCGCTGCGTAATATCATTGCGCCTGCTGCACCCAAGGCCACGGCTAGAGTGCTTCTTGAGATCAGGGGAGTGAGGTTTTACACGCACAGCTCTTACTAGCCTATGACAGTTACATCAGCAACTGTCTAAAGTAGACTGCTTTCATGCAAGTTAATGGCACCTCCTTGTGTAATTTTTCGGTATTGTTCAGTCTTTAACATTACTTATGGCATGTGCAGAGAGCTGATGATACAGAAAATTGAGTGTTTAGTTTCAGAGTTTCAGAATGATCACCCTCATTTATGTTTTGTTTGGGGCCATGAACCTATATGTCAAGATAACTTAGAGGAGATGACAAGCCTCCTCTGTCCTGTGATTGTGGGGATTCTCTTTAGATTGCTTTTTTGCTCTTAATCCACCTGGTTTAAACTGCAGCCATCATATTGTGGAGTCTATTGGTCAATAGAAAGCTCTTTGGAGATTTGAGTCCAAAATCGATCTTAACAACTGCTGGAAAGCAAACTTCCTTTCCATCTAAATAAAGCTCCACAGGGACAAGTATCAGGCAGAAAGTGTGTCTCTCAGGCCATGTATGGCAGCTTATGGTAACTCTCATTATAAGAGAGTGGTTCTAGTGGAAAAAGTTGTTTCCTTTAAAAAAAACTTATTCTAAGTTATTTTGTCCTTTTGTTGTGTTAGTCATCCTTCCTGCTTCAGGTATGACCTCCTGTGTAATGGTTGTTGTTTTTTTTCCCAGGCAAAGCTTGTCGTAAGTCAACAGGCTCTCGCTGCCAAGGTGGGCTGCGTAAGTAGACAGTTTATGCAATACTGTGAGTGAGGTCTGTCTGTCTAACCCTTGGCTAACACCGAAAGCCCATCACAGTGGTTAAACAAGAATAATCCAATTGCTTCTTTCAGTCAAGAGAAAAGCTGTGAACCCTGCACACTATTAGTGATAGAGTAAAAAAAAATTTTTTTTTTTTCATTTGTGAGATGTGAGAGTACCTGTCAATATTGCTCTGCAGGAGTTTAGTCTGCTGCTGGTTATCTTCAGTCTGGGCCTTCACAGATTCCTGGGTGCTCATTCCATCCATCAGCCATTGTTCTCGTAGAGTTTTTTTCTATTTGTCCAAAGAAAGCCAACTGACTTGTTTTACATTACAGTGTTGTAAATTTATATTATAAAAACACGAAATGCAAACACCATCCGTTGCAATAATTTATTGCCCATACATTAGATATTTGTTAGATATATTACAAATATATTAAATATTTCAGTATTTTCAAACATACATTCAATTATTCAAATATAAATCTACTAATATTTATTATTCTATTAACAATGTTTTTTTAATAATACTTATTTGAATATATTGTAATAATAATATATTTTATCTCTTTAAACGTGTGTATGTGTGTGCAGTGTTGGGGGTAACTCATTACAAGTAATGCGAGTTACGTAATCAGATTACTTTTTTTCAAGTAACTAGTAAAGTAACGCATTACATTTTTAATTTACAAGAAAATATCTGAGTTACTTTTTCAAAAAAGTAATGCCAGTTACTTTGTTTTCCCATTTATTGACTGACAGCTCTCCTGTCCCCATATTGGGAGAAATCGGAAGTGCAGAGGAATTGTGTGCGCTGTGTGAACATGATGTTACTGTAGTTCTA
>NW_015536542.1:1285164-1292664 GCF_001515605.1 Sinocyclocheilus anshuiensis
TGTGTGTGAGTATAAATATTATAAAACAATAATTATATAAATATTATAATTATTATTCATAAGAATACATACCTTTAGATATTGTAGTTTTAATTTCTCTTCTTCAATGTTTCTTCGTTTCTTTTCTATCTCCTCTCGAATTCTTCTTTTGTCCTGTTGAGAAATCAGAGTCATATTATGTAAAGTAAGAAATATCCTAAACCTTTTTTATTTCACCTCGAACCTTCATTCTTTTGTTGTTTAGTGGCATTTGTCTTGTTATTAACACAATCATGCATGCTAGAGAGAACTAATAATCTATTTGAGAGGGAGGCTTTGCAGCATTTTTTTTAACAGCCTGATACTCACTGTTATAGCCTGTAATCTCTCTCGCAGCAGGGTTTCTTCCTCCATTATGATCCTAACATAGAAAGAAAGCGAGAGAGGAAGAGAGAGAGTGAGAGAGGGATAAACAACCTATTCTTGCTAACAACCCACCGTCAATGTCTGTCTAGAAGACTAAGAACAGGTTGGTAACAAGCTGTGATTGCCAAGTGTGGGTTGGCATGAGAGAAGTTTTGGTAGGGGGTGACTTGACGGTGGGCATCAAAGCTGGAAGAAAGAAAGGAAGTGCTGGTGGGGGCTCTTTCACCCACTATCTCTCTGCCTGAAGGATAAATGTGAACATAAAAAATGAAAGATGTACAGGGTTTGAAGTGTGTGTGTGTGTGTGTGTGTGTGTGTGTGTGTGTGTGTGTGTGTGTGTGTGTGTGTTTGTGTGTGTGTGTGTGTGTGTTAGTTGGTTGATGGTGTTCATGATGTGCTAGCTAACCATAACTGCCATAGCTGGCATGTCACTCTTTGACACTTATGCATCAGATATATCCACGTGGAGTGCTTTGTCTGGGACAGTGACATAATGTCTCATGTCAATAGATAATGGATAAAGAGCCTGACATTGCTGCACTGTTAAACAGACAGAACAAGCCGGGTCATTTAGTTTCTACTTAACAAAAGTGGTTGTGTTAAGTGCTGTCAGCTCAAATTTTTCATGATTTCATGATGTCATTTATAAAAATATAATAATTTAAAAGTGAAGTCTGTAATTGCTGCACCAAATGATAAAAATAGTTGCACCAAATGGAAAGACAATGATTTTTAGATTTCCTTGAGAAAATGGTACTTGTCCGTAGCAGATGTAACCTGTAAGATGTAAGATGTAAAGTTTCTGAACAAACTGGAAAAATTTACTTTGAAACAATTTTCACTCAGAAATTGCTAGTAAAATTCACAAATATTTACAAAGAAATGTATTTAGATTTATGAAATAAATTATAATTATTTTAATAAATTATCATTATTTAATGTTTGCATTCGCAAACACAACTATTGATGTTTTCCAAACAGGTTTCCCTATTGCAAATTCTGTCTCTGCACATTACAAGGGAAAAGGCCATAGACTGTATAAAAACATGGACGTAGTGTCCGTGACGTCACCTGTAGGTTTCTGAAGAGCGTTTTTGAAGCTCAAAGTGGGCAGAGCTGGCCGTCGCCATCTTGGCAGCGCATCACCACGCGTCACTCCCGGATAATCGAAAATGGGCAAAGAGGCGGGAGCTGGTTGATGAAACCACGCCCACCTAGCTCGCCGGCAGTGTCAGCAGCGGCAATCCACCTGCCACTCAAGTGGCCACGCCCTTAATTATGCAGAACTTTAAGGCTTAATATAATTTAAACGGATGAGTTATAAAAAAATTCAGCCCCCTCACAGTTGTCATGAAGGGCAAAATTAGCTATATAGACCAAAACCACTTTTTGTACCAGGCTGTAAACATTTTTTTCTGCTGTAAAGTTGGGCATTTTAACATGGGGAGTCTAAGGGACTGACTCCCTTTTGGAGCCAGCCTCTAGCGGTCAGTCGATGAATTGCAGTTTTAGTCACTTCCGTGTTGGTTTCACGAGAGAGGAAGGTTGCAGCTTGGAAAAGGCACACAAAACGTATTCTCGTAGCTTCATAATATTACGGTTGAACCACTGATGTCACATGGACTATTTTATCAATGCCCTTACTACCTTCCTGGGCCTTGAACATGGTACTTACATTGCTGCCTATGAAGGGTCAGAAAGCTCTCGGATTTCATCAAAAATACCTTCATTTGTGTTCCAAAGATGAACAAAGGTCTTACGGGTTTGGAACGACATGAGGGTGAGTAATTAATGACAGAATTTTCATTTTTGGGTGAACTAACCCTTTAATTTCAGCTTTAAATAAGTTCTGGTGCATGAAAAGCAAGTGTTGAGTTGATTTATTAAGAGATTAAGCTCAATACAGTCAGACAAAACATTACAGTGCTCTGTAAATAACTGCCTTGTACATCTGTCCAGTGCAGTATTGATGTCATATACTGTACCATGAATTTCATTCAATGCCATTTCTCGAATGTTTGGACTTGCAGAGCAAATGTTGTTGGGTTAAGAATAGCCCGCTGAAGACAGACCTCATCCCCCTTTGTACAGAAATAAATATATGACCAGCAAGATATACAATCTGCTGTCACAGGTGGGCAGCAAGGTTGCATGGCATTCAAATTACAACATGCAGTTACGAAACACAACAGTGACAAAGCTCTCTGGGGCCAAGAACAGAATATGATGAAAAAAAAGCGTGATATAAAATTTTACCCCAAAGGTGTTTTTCCCCTCATGTTGACATATTTCCTATTGAAACAGGAAATTTGTGGCGATTTTTGTTTATTTTATTTGATTATTTCCCATAAATTAATGTTTTTATTTATTATTATTAATTACCACAATTTTCCATTTTCCTTTGCATTTCTTAATACAAAACTTGAGTAAAAAATAAATAAAATAAAATAGAAAAGCTGATTGTTAACTTCATAGGTGTACACTAACATATAGGCTTCAAAGCTAACAGATATGGGTAAGAAGTCACAGATGAAGATTTCAAGAGTTCAAATCTTTTGAAAAACATCAAATTGTCAATATTGCTATCTATATTTCCTGGTTTGTGCCCCATCTGGCAGGTAAATAGTTCAAACAGAGAGGCCATTGCAACATGGACAGGGTGTGCTAAGCGCTGTCACGTGTGGCCTTTGGTTAAATGTCAAGCTTGTGTCATGTCCATTTCTTAAACACAAACTGTCCTGAAGACATGTGATATCTTAGATGAGTGTCCATCTGACAGCAACTGTGTACAGGCAGCCTTGAGTGTAATAATGCCTGCTCAGATTGCACCCATCTGCTCTGGTTAGTAACTGTACACCTAACGCCATCTAACAAACAGATCTACAACAAAGCAAACAAGCACATTTTTGTGATCTAACGCCATTAGTGACCTTAACACGTACCCTCAATCTAGTATTTTCCCTCGCAAACAAAAATGACATTTCCCCTGAGGACACTGGTGTTCACATTGATAGTGACCCATCATCTCTTTAAATGTCTCAACAATTAACAAGATGCCTTACTAATTTGAGGTGCAGCTTAAGTAGTATATGGCAGAGAGAGATGCATTTACAGACATTAGTGCATCAGGTTTTGTGAGAATGTGCACTCAGAGATGTCCCTGTCCTCACATACCCTTTAACACTTAAAAAAAATAAGCATTAGGATTAAATGGTATATTTAGAATCAAACAAATATTTTTGAATAAAACTAGGATGACCAGAGACATAGTCACTTAATGCACTAAAAAGAGAGTTATTTTTATTTATTTTTTTAACAAAATAAATCTATATATAAATTTTCTGCTTTCAATAACAAATACTCTACATGGTATTTTGTACATGGTACCATGGTAATACTGTGTTTTACAAGGAAAGGAATTAAACTACCAATTAAAAGTTTAGACACTATTCATTTGGGCTACTATTTTACCACAAATGTATGATGTATGGAAATTATACATTTATTTATAATAATTATAATTACCCCCAAAGGTTTTTTTTTTCGCCTTTGATGATATATTACCTATTAACAGGATATGTATTTATTATTAATAATTACTAATATTTTCAATTTTAAAATTAAAATTGAACTTAAGTAAATAAAGCTATAAAACAAATGAATGTATGGGAATTAGAAATAAAATAAAATAAGTCATTCTATAATGGATAATTTTTTCTACAAATTAATTTGATTGTCAACTTTTAGGAGTACACTAGTACAGATGCCACCAAAGCTAACAGATATGCGCTAAAAGTCACAAAAATAAAATAATAAAAAACAAGCCATTCTATAGTGAATATAATTTTTATTAATTAATTAAAGAATTTAATAAGCATTTAGATCATTGTTTAAGATCCGTAGAAATGCCTAAAACTGACTAGTTGTGTACTTTGCACCATTAAACAAACAAACAAAACAGTATATTAGTATTTCTATATGATACTGTCATTCTATCCATAGTACCGCCACACTATAGGGATGGCACTACAACAAATTTCCAGTGAGAGCAAGTAGTGTGACACAAGAGATTTATCCATTATAGTCAAAAAAAGCAATCTACAGGTATGATGAGAGCTTTAGTTTCATTCATAGTACAATAATGAGCTCACAGTCACAGTTAGCTGTAGTATTGTGGTTATACAGAGCAGGTCAGGGAACGGCTCCTCGCCTCAGAAGATGTTTACCTGCGTTTAATCTGACCTCTTTCTCTGTCCTGCTGCTGTCCCAACTCTAAAAATACCACACCAGGCCATGCACAACAATAAAGCGAAATACTTTGTGGTTTATAATGACTTCAAACTGCATTGTTTAATTTTTAATGAACACTACAACAAGATTTTACACTAATTTTATAAGTGCGGTGTTTGAAAAATGCTCACAGAGTAGAGCTAATTTTTGCAATAAATCTGAATAAATTATGCCTGTGCGTGGGAGGACATTATTAGCACACGCACACGCACACGCACACACACACACACACACACACACACACAACCACCCACATATGCTTCTGCATATAAATGTCTCCTAGTTTAATGTTCCAAAGCACTCCAGATCCACAGAACTGGAACTCTTAATTCCTGCATCCAGGATTCTGATGCATTATCATTCCTCTCTGCTTCAGTCAGCTCAGATTACAGCAGCCTGCCAGGGTTCACTGAGGGAATTAAGACACCCAGTGTGGCAACAAACAGGAGAAGGTCATGCTGGTTAGTCCTGCCTACGCTGGTTCTCGATGCCAGGCGTGAGATGGGTACTGCGGTAGAAAATAGCGTCTGTCTCACAGCTGGACTGCCAGCGCAGGCTGAATGATGGCTGAGACATGGGCGAATGCTGGCCCTCAACCTCTCCTCATGTTTGAGCGTTTGAGACCCATCAGCTGTTAAGATATCTACCCCTCTCCTCCTCCTCTTCCAGACTATGCCAATTACTTTCTTTCTTCCTCTCCTCTTCTCTTTCCATCTCTCTGATTGTATGACTCAAGCCTCACAAGCAGGTACCCAAAAAAGTACTGTAGCATTTTCTACAAATAGCGATAGTATGAGATGGCAATACTGATAATGTACTGATAATATATGATAAATATTTATATAGTGTTCCCATCTTTAGATTTTCTATGATCGTCCCAGATTTTCATAATAATAAGATTAGGAGATTGTACTATAATTTCTAGTCATTTCTAGCTGAGCATAAGTGGAAAAAAAAAGAATTAATTTTAAAATGAAAAAGTTTAATTTTAATTTGACTTTCAGATATGAATGATTTTTATGTCTTTTCCATTTTAAAATAAAAAATGTTTTTTATAATTTTCAGATATTAATTTTAATCATGTTAAATTTAGAAAAACATTTATTCACTATAGAACATTAAGTTAAATTAAATTAATTCAAGATATTAATTTATGACCTTTAAACATACAAAAATGTATTCACTATATATATATATATATATATATATCTAATATATAATTAATTAAAAGTACTAATATATTATTAATATTATTTATTTTCATGGCTTTTACATTTATAGATGTTTTTAATCAATTTTTAGTTTTTTTTTTTTTTTTTCAAACATTTCCAAGTCATGTAAACTTTAAAAAAATCTTAAACATCTATCTTAAAAAGTAAGAAATGTCTATAGAGGATATAATTTGGATCGATGATTATTCACTTTTTTATTACTTTTCAATTTTAGGGAAAAAAAATATTCCTTACAGAAATTTCTTTGACTTCCCATTTTATTAATTTTGACGTCTTGCTTTTTAAAATTCCATGAGGTTTTCATGACCATGGGATCTCTGTATATGCTATGAAACTTAATTAATTGATTTCATGTTACATGGAATTCATTACATTTAAATCCATGATATTCACTGTACCGCTACCATGTCTAAAAACCAGGGTAAATCAATAGTATTTTATAATTATGGAATTACCATAAATATACTATGACAAAACTACAATGGTTGTTGGATACTATATACAGTAAATGATATACTTGATGACATTCAGTACATCACAGTACCATTTAAATGCCCATATGAATATAGTAAACAAGTAGTGCCATGGTATTTATCAGTACCATCACTGAACCATAGTACCACCACAGCAACTTCAAAATCTGTAACGCAATAACTAAAAAATGTCCTAATCCTGCTGTAATCACAGCAAACAGCCTCTCAGCCACAGACAGACAGCCGGATCAGAGATCAAAGGTTTCACGGTGCATGATAATACTGATCAAACAAGCTCCAACCTCCCTCACTGCCTCATACGACATGACCGACATGTCTAACAGAGATGTCAGTCTAGAGACAGACAGCTAGTAATCGCCAGTCTCTAATCTAATCTCTAATGGTTTAACAGTCAAATCCCTGGGGTCTGCAGCGCAGTGTACGGAAAACAGAATTAATGTGCCCACTTCCTGTTTCAAAGCATTCCCAAGTAATGACAGCCAAAAGTGTTATATTTAATGAATAATTGAGATAAACCCTGAGATATGCATTAGTTTCCAATAATTCAACAGTCTGATACCAATTATTTTGCTTACACCACAAGTACACGTGTTTATCTCAAGCCATCAAACAAGGTTTCAACCTTAAAACTAGTTTGTGTATAGAACTACTAAGTTCCTTACACCACCAATTCTGCTTATAAACAGCCCAAACTGCTGTTAGTGTTTCAAAACTCTGTAACAATTCAAAAAGAATGTGGCAAAATGATATGCAATGTAATGCGGTCAACAAACCTGAAACTAAATCAAAGCCTCGCAGTATAAAAAGCATTACACAGCTCTCTGGAATATTTGATTCTGATTGAACAATTGCAATATTCTGCTATCAGATATTTTGTATTATGACAATTAAAGATTAAAATCGACTGGTCCAGGTAACTTATTTTCTCTCATAAATCCTGGCAAATTAATATTTAAACAAATGGTCATGTCATGTTAAAGTCATGTAGTTGCTTTTTACTAACGTGTAAAAAAAAAAAAAAAAAAGACCTCAATTTTCATGACATTTCACATTTAGAAAAACATCTATTCATTAGGGAA
>NW_015536542.1:1294707-1300695 GCF_001515605.1 Sinocyclocheilus anshuiensis
GTGTGGGTGTGTGTGTGTGTGTGTGTGTTTGTGTGTTTGTGTGTGTTACAGTGAACTCCCCGCTGCTATGATGGTAATATTTAATCTTTTTCTCTCTGTATTCCTCCGTATCCCTTTCGTTTCACAGTAGTGATATGCAAATAACCAAGTTTCTATTCATTGCAGATGTTCAAACTAGGCACATTTTGTGAAGAAAAAATAATTGTAAAAACATAGTTTACACAGTTTAAGCATAAAATACTTGCGCATCCTGGACATTTTGCGCTACAAGTATAAATGATACCTCCAATCATGCAGCTTGAGGAGAGACGAGTGCTAGTATATTTTTATTAGTGATCTGACTTACAATATTTATATTGTACAGTTCAAGGAGGAAAAAACTCACATTACCGTATTAGGAACCAGAATATCACACATCACCATAGCAACCACCAGAATAACTTAGCAACCACATAGGAACACTTTAGCAACTGGCGAATCAAGCCATATCTGGGAGGCAAAATATCATAAATCACGATTTAAGGTAAAAACAGCCAGAACATCTTAGCAACTGCATAGCAACACCCTGGAAACCACCCAGTTATGTTGCTGTGTAGTTGCTAGTGTGTTCTAGTGTGTTGCTAGCAACTACTTAGAACATCCTAGTTACTGAATAGCAATGTGCATAAACAAAACTCACTAGCAACCGCATAGCAACACCTTGACAACCACCCAACTATGTTGCTATACGGTGACTGTTTTTAACCACATTGCTATGCAGTTACTAGGATGTTTTAAGTGGTTGCTAGGGTGTTGCTAAAGCAATCACTTAGAACATCCTGTCCTGACATCCTAGCAATGTGCATAAAAACAGTCAAAACACCTTAGCAACTGCATAGCAACACCCTGGCAACCAGCCAACTATGTTACTACGTGATTGCTAGTGTGTTCTGATTGTTCTATGCAGTTACTAGGATGTTCTATGTGGTTGCTAAATGTGAAAGCAACCACTCAGAACATCCTAGTAACTGCATACTGTAGCAATGTGCTTAAAAGTAGTCAGAACACACTAGCAACCGCATTGCAACACCCTGGCAACCACCCAACTATTTTGCGATGTGGTGACTGTTTTTAAGCACATTGCTATGCAGCTACTAGGATGTGCTAAGTGATTGCTAGGGTGTTCTGACTGTTTTAAGCACATTGTTAGAGTGCTAGTACTAGGTTGTTCTAAGTGTTTGCTTTAGCAACACCCTAGTAACCACTTAGAACATCCTAGTAACTGCATAGCAATGTGCTTAAAAACTGTCACAAAGTTGGGTGGTTGCCAGGGTGTTGCCATGCGGTTGCTAATGTGTTCTGAGTGTTTCAGCACATTGCTGTGCAGTTGCTAGGATGTTCTAAGGGGTTGCTAAGGTGATATATGATATTTCAGTCCCTAGATACGCTGTTCTTGGAGTGTTGCCTGTTTGCTCCAGGTAGTCTACATCAATCCCCAAGACTACTCTCATTGTAATTAACTTGCTGAGCACAAAACTCATTATTTTTATTGTTCTGACCCCCGGCAGGAATCCTGTTCCTCATTATTACCATGATTAATCAAATCACACATTGTAGTTCATGTGTGTTCATTTATGCAACATTTGGGAAATCAAACTCAATAACCCTTGATGATCAAAAAGATAACTGATGCACTGTTCATCTGGCCCAATGGATTTTTTTGATCGAATGTAATTCCTAATGTCTATGGTGTGCTAGATTTTGTGATCTGCTCTGTTGTGCGGCACGTGCTTTCACTCTACATTCACGAATCAGCAGCCTGGAGCTTGTACAAAAGTGTCCATGGCAACGGGCTGAACCCATGCCAAGTTATTTGGTCCTAGCATGCTAAAGATAGACGCACACAGTACACGGGAAAGTCTGCACTGCGTGAGATTCCAAACCATCAGCACCTGTACCTCATACTGTACAAACACTACACTAACAAGACACCTATGCTGAAGGAAACCGCTTAATAGAGGAGATCTGGTCCAACTGATAACCCATGGTATAGTGATAGTAACTGAATATATTATCATGGTACTTTGATATGTACTTTGATACCGTAGTCATTTACCATGGTATCTAAAATGGTACTTCTAGGTACTTGGTGTTAGCCATGCTTACAAAAAGTACTGTAAAGGGACCATGGTACAGTGATGTTGCAGAATGGTAACACTATGGTACTTTGAAATACACCATGGTACTAAAATTTATGGTATTTACATGGTGCTTCCAAGAATATTAGTGTGTGGTGTGTGTGTCCACTTGATATGTGTGTGACACCATCTCTAAAAACCATAATACTATTGTATAGGATATTGATTTACAACAATAATCTTTAGCAATGCACTTACACACACATCAAGGGGACAGCTTGCAGGGTGAACACAGAAAAGTGGGACATTACTGCAGGCTATGCCTCATACAACACCATCGCAGCCTGCCACATTCCCGCTGGCCCTCTAATGAACGGAAACCCAGGGCGGATTTGTCACCAGAACGCTGTCCTGCGCAGCCTGGAAATGGTGGAGCCAAGCTGCCTACACACAGTCTGTCATATAGGGGAGGAGAGGAAATCGAAACATGTAAAATAAAACTGTACCTCCATTTGAACACCTGTGAGAAACACAGACCTTTTATGAATCTGTCAGTTCCAGATGCAGTTGTGATGTTGAGAATTAAATTCGGCTTGACCCGCTGAATGACAGCTTGATGTCTTTGAAGCACCAGTCAATGTTTGTTTGTTGGCTCAGATAGATAGCCTCTCTTTCACAACCCTGCAGGAGAGCGATAGAGAGGAGAGGGGAAAAGAGGACGAGAGAGCAGTAAACTCTTTTGCGAATGACATGGATGCATGGATAGATAGAGAGATAAATAGATATAATAACAGCAGATAGATAGATAGATAGATAGATAGATAGTTAGTTTCTGATTCTGCAGTCTCAGTGTGTTGTATGCTGTGGCCTTGTTCTTAGTGGATGCAGTGAGTGGTAAAAGTGAAGTGGCTTCCTCTGATACATTAGAGCGTCTTTCGCTCATCAGTGAGACAAAGAGGCTGTCAGAGCACTGGAGTGACTCTGATCTCCCTCCCACGACACACAAACAACCCACAATGCTCTCCTGATCTCACTGCACTGTCAATCTCACTAGCGAACACATTTCAATGCTACTTTTGATTTGATTATTAAAATTTAAAACAACCATTTTCTATTTGAATATATTTAAAAAAAAAAATACCTTTTTCCTGTGATGGCAAAGATGAATTTTCATCAGCCATTACTCCAGTCTTCAGTGTCACATGATCCTCCAGAAATCATTCTCATCTGTGTTGATCTGGTGCTCAAGAAACCTTTCTTATTTTTGTGCGTTTATTTGAAAAACACTATAAACATTATAAATGTCTTTACTGTCACTTTTTATTATTTTGATTATTTAATGCATCCTTGCGGTATAAAAATGTTTATTTTTCATTCAAAGAAGTAGTATGTAGATTTCACTGTGCAGCCAATTACTCAATAATTATTTTGGGAGATCTGCTTACAGTCAGAACTGGAGCTGGTCTAAGTGTGTTTATACTTTCAAACTGTTGTGCAGGAACACTTGAATCCATGTGTGCGGGTGTGAAAGAGATTGAACGGAAGGCAGAGTTAACCTTACTGTTACAGCTTTGCATGAAAACTGACAAAACAGCTAATGATTATAACTTAAGCTTAGTAGGCATTTAAATCAATACATATATACACCATGCTCTATTAATCCACTTATCTGTGCCTTATTTTGAATGCTTTCAGGCTGAAAGTAACCTGAGATTGTAAACGGACAAATGAATTACCTTTTGTGTATATTTCAGAGCTGTTACCCCCATGTTGACAATGCAGCTATTGTGTAAATTCTTAAAGGGGTCATATGATGCGATTTCAATTTTTCCTTTCTCTTTGAAGTGATACAAGCTCTTGGTGCATAAAGAAGATCTGTAAAGTTGCAAAGACTAAAGTCTCAAATCCAAAGAGATATTCTTTATAAGAGTTAAGAGTCAACCACGCCTACCTAAAATGACTCGTTCTAACACGCCCCCACATGTCTACATCACGATGTGGGAAGATTTGCATAACGCCGCCCAAATGTTCACGCAAAGAAAGAAGGCGTAACTTTTATTCTCGCTGTAGTATTGTTGCTGCCGCCATGTCGTGAAGACGCTGTGTGTTTCGTTAAGCGAAACTACTTTGTTTGGCCTTCCAAAAGAGGAAATTACTAGAAATCAGTGGTTAAGTTGTATTTAAAACACTGTTCCAGAACAGTTCAACCCAAATATTCAGATGTGTGCAGCACATTTTATGGAGGACTGTTTCCTGATCCTGGTAGAGTAGACTACAATGCCGGCTGTTCTGACTCATAGTCTGTAAGTACGTTTTTTATATTAAAGAATTTGCCACTGGCAATTCAAATGCGAGGTTTGAGCAGTGTAGAGTAGCGCTTGTTGTTTGTCATTTCTCCGATCACAAATGCAGACATGGTTTTATGTTTACGCGGCGTGATGCAACGCGTAAAAAGACAGTATATGTCATTATAATCCATAATTATGTTCTCACTGGATGCAACAAATGGCTCGTTTATAACGGGTTTTAATGTTTTTGTCTCGTCGCTCCGGCCGGACAGGGCATCACAGTATGGTAGGGGCGTAACATTTCCGTCACACACTTGAGGTATTCGGCCAATCACAACGCACTGGATAGCTGGCCAATCAGAGCACACCTCGCTTTTCAGACCGATGAGCTTTGTAAAAATCTACGCATTTCAGAAAGGCGGGGCATAGAGGAGAAACAATAATGTACAGTATGTGGAAAATAATGTTTTATTGAACCTTAAACCACATAAACACATTTCATTACACCAAATACACAAAATAATGTTCTTTTTAGTAACATCATGTGACCCTTTTAAAAAAAAGAGACACAGGTGCATATGAATCACATTGTCACAATGGCACGTGAACATATAAAGTTTGACACATATTCCTTATAGTGTTTTGGATGTTTTATGACCATAAAAACCTACAAAGCTCCAGCTGTCAGCTGTAGCAGTTTTTGATACAGGTACTGTTGCCATGGCAGCCAGAAAACCCTGCAGTGAGAGCAGAACAATAGCCTTTCATTTCTGTTCTAACAGAAATAACTGGAGTTTGAGCAAAATGTGAATGGTGAATGAATGGTGCTGCCCCTGAAAAACTCGCCGCATTGGTTGCTGTGGATGGGGGCCAGGCAAGACTCGGAGTCCATTCCACTCAACGGACATAATTGCCCATTAATTCACTTTTACATATCCCAGAAGAACTTTAACAATATGTTGTGACAATTTTGATTCATCCAAGGGACTCAAATCTTTTGACTCTGTGGAAGAATTTCGATAGGTTACACAATTAAACCAGCAGGTGGCGAACAGTTAACGTCTTATGTTATAACTGTAGAGCCTTTCCTGTCCCAAATGGCACCCTAAACCCTCACGGTCTTCCTCTGAGTCCGATTTTCGTGACGTAATGCCGCTTTGGCCCTGTCCCAAATGGCACCCTAAACCCTCACGGTCTTCCTCTGAGTCCGATTTTCGTGACGTAATGCCGCTTTGGCCCTGTCCCAAATGGCACCCTAAACCCTCACGGTCTTCCTCTGAGTCCGATTTTCGTGACGTAATGCCGCTTTGGCCCTGTCCCAAATGGCACCCTAAACCCTCACGGTCTTTCTCTGAGTCCGCATATTCTTGACGTAATGCCGCTTTGGCCCTGTCCCAAATGGCACCCTAAACCCTCACGGTCTTCCTCTGAGTCCGACTTTCTTGACGTAATGCCGCTTTGGCCCTGTCCCAAATGGCACCCTAAACCCTCACGGTCTTCCTCTGAGTCCGACTTTCTTGACGTAATGCCGCTTTGGCCCTGTCCCAAATGGCACCCTAAACCCTCACGGTCTTCCTCTGAGT
>NW_015536542.1:1308532-1319497 GCF_001515605.1 Sinocyclocheilus anshuiensis
CCTGTCCCAAATGGCCCCCTAAACCCTCACGGTCTTCCTCGGAGTCCGACTTTCTTGACGTAATGCCGCTTTGGCCCTGTCCCAAATGGCACCCTAAACCCTCACGGTCTTCCTCTGAGTACGCACTTTCGTGACGTAATGCTGCTTTGGCCCTGTCCCAAATGGCACCCTAAACCCTCACGGTCTTCCTCTGAGTACGCACTTTCGTGACGTAATGCTGCTTTGGCCCTGTCCCAAATGGCACCCTAAACCCTCACGGTCTTCCTCTGAGTCCGCACATTCTTGACCTAATGCCGCTTTGGCCCTGTCCCAAATGGCACCCTAAACCCTCATGATCTTCCTCTGAGTCCGCACTTTCGTGACGTAATGCTGCTTTGGCCCTGTCCCAAATGGCACCCTAAACCCTCACGGTCTTCCTCTGAGTCCGCACATTCTTGACCTAATGCCGCTTTGGCCCTGTCCCAAATGGCACCCTAAACCCTCATGATCTTCCTCTGAGTCCGCACTTTCGTGACGTAATGCTGCTTTGGCCCTGTCCCAAATGGCACCCTAAACCCTCACGGTCTTCCTCTGAGTCCGCACATTCTTGACCTAATGCCGCTTTGGCCCTGTAATGGGACACTCTTGTGGACTTAAACGGACACGTGCATGCGGCGGCCATTGTAAGTCCGCAAGTCCGAAATCCGAAAGGAAGTGTTCCATTTGGGACAGGTCGTTCACAATCGAAACAAATAAAGCAATAAACAGTAAATTATACAGTTCATGAGTATCACAGTAATCATCTGCATAGTTTATTCGTACTGCGGTGCATTGTTGGGAACTCGAGTAAATCACAGTTTTCCTCAGCTTGCTCAAAAACGATCAAATTAATCACAAAAAGGCTTTTTACTTTGTGAGTATCTCTGGTGTGCCCACTGTTTATTATTTAAAACACTTTTACACGATTTCCACAAGAGTTATGAGGACAATAAGACGGTCGATGCCACTTTAACAAGCAACAGAGTGATGAGCATTTTTTCTGCCTAAATCTGTTCTTTAAGAGGTATATGCATATAATTAATTAATCATATGTAATTATATTACGAATTTATGTTAATATTAATTATATGATATTATAATATGTTTATTTTTTATGTATTTATATACAGGCTCAATGTAAAGGATTTTTACTAAATTATACATTTATATTTTATTTTACTAAGTCTCTAGCGGAAAAAAAAACCCACTAATAGTTTACTTTATCCATCAAAATCAGTGTAAGGGTAAATACATGCTTCAACCTGTTTCTCATCGGGAAATGACCATTCTCCCACCTGTGCTGGATTTACTGACTTGGCTTTGCTGGTGTAATGTAATGGCTGGATCAAAGGTTTGTAGAGGGAAGTGAATCTCTGGCAAGGGATCTATAACATTCTCCAGCCTGATATGAGCATTCCTCCTGTGTGAATGTGAAATCATCTGGCCAGCTATCAGATCTTGTCTATTCTTGATTAGAGAGTAAGAGGCCTGCCCATGAGACTTTTAAACTGTTTAAACATGTTTATTTATTCAGTATTAATATCCAATCATCTTTAAATCCACATGTTATATCAGCTGTTTTGTTTCAACAGTTTAAAAATGTCACAGACTCTTGCATTATCATGCATTATATATATTTTATTCAAGATTAAAAAGTTGGCTATTTGCATTTAATTGCAAAAAAAAAAAGAGTAAATAAACTGAAAGGTAAGGTTATAGTTCTCAGTAAAATAAGAACAACAAAATAACAAGATTTATCTTATGTTAACAATTGTTTTTAATATCATCAATTAAAAATATTAAAATATTTCTATTTAGGGAGGCAGGGGGGTTGTTACAATCCTAGTGAATTTCTTATTTATAAATCAAAATATTCTCTTATACAGATAGGGCTGATATCTTGCTGTGTATCTGTAGTGAGCGCCAGCCACCAGCAGATGACAGGAAAACTCAACTGATCTTCAGCACCCATCGGATTGTGAGGAGCAGAACTAAAATGCCAATGCAGAAAATAGGGCTTGGCAGAAGTGCGCATAGAGGGGCCACAAAGGGGGCACACGCGAGCACTCTTCTGAACGCTAAAATGACGAATGGGACACCCTACGGTCTTGTGGACTTAAACGGACACGTGCATGCGGCGGCCATTGTAAGTCCGCAAGTCCGAAAGTGCACATGAAGTGTTCCATTTGGGACAGGTCGTTCACAATCGAAACAAATAAAGCAATAAACAGTAAATTATACAGTTCATGAGTATCACAGTAATCATCTGCATAGTTTATTCGTACTGCGGTGCATTGTTGGGAACTCGAGTAAATCACAGTTTTCCTCAGCTTGCTCAAAAACGATCAAATTAATCACAAAAAGGCTTTTTACTTTGTGAGTATCTCTGGTGTGCCCACTGTTTATTATTTAAAACACTTTTACACGATTTCCACAAGAGTTATGAGGACAATAAGACGGTCGATGCCACTTTAACAAGCAACAGAGTGATGAGCATTTTTTCTGCCTAAATCTGTTCTTTAAGAGGTATATGCATATAATTAATTAATCATATGTAATTATATTACGAATTTATGTTAATATTAATTATATGATATTATAATATGTTTATTTTTTATGTATTTATATACAGGCTCAATGTAAAGGATTTTTACTAAATTATACATTTATATTTTATTTTACTAAGTCTCTAGCGGAAAAAAAAACCCACTAATAGTTTACTTTATCCATCAAAATCAGTGTAAGGGTAAATACATGCTTCAACCTGTTTCTCATCGGGAAATGACCATTCTCCCACCTGTGCTGGATTTACTGACTTGGCTTTGCTGGTGTAATGTAATGGCTGGATCAAAGGTTTGTAGAGGGAAGTGAATCTCTGGCAAGGGATCTATAACATTCTCCAGCCTGATATGAGCATTCCTCCTGTGTGAATGTGAAATCATCTGGCCAGCTATCAGATCTTGTCTATTCTTGATTAGAGAGTAAGAGGCCTGCCCATGAGACTTTTAAACTGTTTAAACATGTTTATTTATTCAGTATTAATATCCAATCATCTTTAAATCCACATGTTATATCAGCTGTTTTGTTTCAACAGTTTAAAAATGTCACAGACTCTTGCATTATCATGCATTATATATATTTTATTCAAGATTAAAAAGTTGGCTATTTGCATTTAATTGCAAAAAAAAAAAGAGTAAATAAACTGAAAGGTAAGGTTATAGTTCTCAGTAAAATAAGAACAACAAAATAACAAGATTTATCTTATGTTAACAATTGTTTTTAATATCATCAATTAAAAATATTAAAATATTTCTATTTAGGGAGGCAGGGGGGTTGTTACAATCCTAGTGAATTTCTTATTTATAAATCAAAATATTCTCTTATACAGATAGGGCTGATATCTTGCTGTGTATCTGTAGTGAGCGCCAGCCACCAGCAGATGACAGGAAAACTCAACTGATCTTCAGCACCCATCGGATTGTGAGGAGCAGAACTAAAATGCCAATGCAGAAAATATACATATGAATGTACTAATTTATGAATGTAGTTCTTGAAATACCTGTACATTTATATATGTTTAATTTATAAAACACGTCAATTTTGCTGTCTGCTTGAATCCATAATTACTTATACCTCTAATTTGCCTCTTTATCATCTGTTTTCAATTTTTTCCTTTCCATGGCAGATCTAGCACCCATGCACCTGTTCAGCAGCAACAGTACGACCTCATGTTCCATCTAAACTGGTTAGGAGTCTCCTGACTGTCCTCTAACCAGACACACAGCAAGAGAAAAAAAAATAGACGGCATAATAAAGAAGGTGAGAGAAAAAAGGAAAAGCAGGAGGCCGAGGCCAGCCCAAGAGGTCAAGGTTTGTGTGGTCGGCATGTCCTGTTAGACCCTGCTGGTAGATGTTGTAACTGCATGCTCTGCAAAAAAATAAAAAAATAATATTAATAACAATAAACCATTTTTTAAGGCCATTCAAAAGTAGCTGTGTATTCTGGCTAGATATATTCTGTATGTTTGTTTTTGCAAGCAACATACACCATGTAGCACTAATATTTTCTTACAGTATATTAGTACACTTATTTTAACAAAAATACATTAAAAACTATAATTTTGTGAGATATTATTACACTTTCAAATAGATATTTTCAATTTGAATATATTTTAAAATGAAATTTATTCCTGTGATGCAAAGCTGAATCTTTAGCAGACATTATTCAAGTCTTCAGTGTCACATGATCCTTCACAAAAATTACTCTAATATGATCAGTGTTCTAATGTTGTGCAGCTTAATATATTTTGGAAACTAAAAGCCTGTTCACACCAAGGACTATAGCTATAAAGATAACAATAAAGATAACGATAAAGATATAGTTCTAAAAATCGTTCTCAATATTAAAGAATAGCAGAGTCCACATCACAGCTATAACCATAAAGGCACAGAGAAACGATATCGTTGGAATCACTTTCAGAATAATTTTCACCAGTGACTATCCAGATATATCCATTTGAACATTGAAGTTCCGTCAAAAAACGTGATTTAATGCTGTAATAATAAAGGTTAGTAGTTAATAACCAGGGACAGAATGATTGTTCAAGCTAGTGTGCTACTTTGATAAATCAAAATCCACTTTCATCCTCATAAACTGAATGGAAATGTATGTCTAGCCATCGCTCTCTAAATGTCAGCACGGTGCTTGGGAGAACATTGTGGCAATTAGCTTCACGGCTCACCACACTGCTAATCGTGCAATGCCGCGTGTGAAAAAGCGCCATGTGTCATTTGTCAGAAATGAGGCCAACTCTTCATGATGTGTGTGTATATTTATGTGAGTATACAGGTGTGAAGGTGAGTCTAGGGCTTAACAGTTTTCTAGATCAAATCAGCAAGTGTGACAAAAATAAATGTAACTGAATCTGACAATCTTGGGAAAAACACCCTTTTCTTACGTTATTGTCATGTAAATGTACCCTGAGTCTAAAATTGTTGACATAAAGTAACAGTAAATTTAATATGGATAGAAGTCATGATTTGGTCTTGGAAGAATTTGATGCAAAAGTTCGTACTGAGACTTCAGCAAATCTGAGCACAGTTTGTGACATTGTTGAGATCTTTAGAGGAGACACGTGAGATTACTGGAGTCTTTCTCTGGTTTGTGCAGCACAGATTTAGGCTTGATAACTGTGGTCACAGTTAAATGAACGATCATCAGGTTCTCTTCAGACCCCCTAGTCAGTGTAAACATTCCTCCTCCATTGTACAAGTCCATATCTCAGCTCTTCGGATATCAGTTTGTGTTTCAGTCACAGAACACCCACAGAGATGAGGCTGAGCAAATGCATCTGTTTCTAACAATTCGATTGTAGGCTGCTAACAAACAACTTTACCTCCCATGAGAATCACACCTAAAACCTTCAGTGTCTGCTCTGAAAGCAAATCTATCCATAGTATTCACATAAATTTACATAATTATACTTAATTGCATAATTAATTAAATTCAGAGTCAGTTCAAGGTTGCATAAAATCAGCAACAGTGTAGGAACAGGAATAATCAAGAAACAACCGAATACAAATCCAGGTCAGGAGTTACTAATGTTTCTGATGTTTAAACCTTTGCTAAAACAGAAAGAACAAGAAAAGATCTGATCGATTTGGATATTTAACATGTTCTAATCATAGATCTCTGCACCAGAAATAAACTTGCAAAAACACTTGTTCTTAAGTTGTAATGGTCCAGTGTTGGATTTTATTGCAGTGCATTTCAATGCTATTTGCACTGTTGTTAAATAGATATGTATTATCCAATCTTCCTCAAGCACTTACATGCTGTTTTATGTATTCCTTTCAGGATCCAGAAATAATGAAGACTCTTTTGGAAGTCCACTGTCATGACAACAATCAAGTTACTGTTTGAAGCAGTGAAGGTAAAGCCGGCAAAATATCACTCACAGAAATAATTAACATTTCATATCTCATCATACGTGACCCAGTTTGTGGGCTGCAGTAAGTTTTGTCTAAAACAACAGTACATCTGAACAAGATCCTTTCCTGGCTGTATAAGCTTATTTTATATGACAGCAGTGTCCTTTTGAGAAACATTTCATTATTGTTTAATGTAGATCAGAATGGACAGTATTTTCTTCCACAATGCTTACCAGTTCTGCAGTAAAAATGTTTATTATTGAATTATTGTTTCATTTCACTAAATATTTCAAATTCAACATGAAATCAAAATCATTCCTATTTATGTAATGAATAACCATTCTTGGTCTTACTGTGCATGATTCATTAAAAAAGAAAAATGGGTTGGGAATGTCATTTTATGTAGACTTAAATTACACAATCATTTAAATATCAGGCTCTTGAATTTTCCAAATATACTTGACTTTGAATTTCCAGTAATGGAACGCATTCCATTGGCTTGCATTACAAAAACAAACAGTTTGCATTACAAAAAAAAAACAAACAAACAAAAAAAAGTTTGAAAACCCTGTCGCCTCCTCCTCTGCATTAAGCCAGTGAGCTTTTTATTAATAAAACGCCAGCTTGCCTGTGGCGCATCAGGGGCTGTTCATGAAAAATTCAGAGGTGTTTAGGATGACATGATCCACAGCAAAAATCTCATGAATCTGCCAGCAGCCCTTGGTTAAAGTTTGAAAAACCAGTCACAGTGTTTTCATCAGTATGCTGAAATATGAGAATTAATATACAATTATCAATTACAAAAAAATACAGGCACATAAATTATATATTAGTAAAATAACAATTTAATATTATTGTATTTAAAATTATTGTGTTGTATACAATTATTTAGTTTTATGATGTTAGCATTAATATTGGGTGATCAGTTTCATCTGATCAAATTATACAAACATATTTGATAATATGTACATATTTGATTATATATATATAATTTCTATATTAATTTTTATCTAAGATTTACAAAAAATATTTTATGAAAAGAATATCAGATTTTCCATCACAAGATGTTTTTAATGTCTTATGTTATGAATTCTAAACATGCCACAAGTGTTGTCAGTTCAGTCCATTGTAAAGAACTGTGATATCAATAAGAGATCCAGAGGTGTTTTCAATGTCAATGTCTGTCTGTCTACACCACTATATTTATGGAGCAGCTGTCTGGACTCTAGACAGTTGAATTGTAGTGAAGGCCATTTGAAGAGCTGGCTCTCTATAAAATGAATGGGAAAAGTTCCCTTACCTCTCTAAAGCTGAATTTGTTTGTTGTGTAGCTCAGCTGAATGTGTTGAAAGGCTGTACTTCCCTGAGGATGGAAATGAAAAGATATCTTCACTATCATGCATACTAACTATAGTCCATCAGCTAGAGTGTGAATTGCACACGGTCTTTAGAGATGAAGAAACTGCAAATGAAAGTTACTTGAAGCCTTTGTACCTCTATTCAAGGTTTTTGTTTTCTTTGCACAAGAGACACCTACAAGTCACTGCGCAGTGTCTCTGTAGAGTGCACCAGGCCCAGAATTTGAGACAACATCACTGACTTTCAGTTTGAGATCATTGTGCTGTATGTCCCAATTGTAAGTCGCTTTGGATAAAAGCGTCTGCAAAATGACTAAATGTAAATGTAAATGTATGTTACATTTGCTACACCCTTTTGTCTTGTTACCATAGCAACACTGGCAGTTAAAGCTGCGACTTTAGGTGTTTTTGGTCTGTTTCTCAAAAACAAAAAAACAAATCTGTTACAATTTTAAATGAATTATGTTCCAAAAATGTTAATGGCTTTTTTTGTAACAAAATCTAAAAAAACCTGTCAAAAAATGTCAAACTGTTTCACAAGGTTTCGAGCACTTTTGATGAAAAACTAATTACTACTACTGGCCAAATTAGGTTAGTATGATCAAATCAAATATTTGTTTATTTTTAATGATATTTATTTAAAGATATTTACATTGCACTTGATAGTAGGTAAACACATTTACCTTTGTACAGCGAAATTCTGCAAGCGAAATAGGAAATCTATGCGATCTGGAGTTTTGCCACATGGCTTTCACATTGGATTCCAGTTTGTTAAATTCTGAACATGCGATGGGCCATTATGAAGTAGTTTGGAAGAGTGACTATCGCTACACTATTGATAATGGGCAGTGGACTTTTGTCTGTGAAGGTTTTGCTCATGTGACCTGCACTTAAAGAATAACTTGTTTTCTGTCAGTTAGTCCTCAAATCTGAATGTTGCTGGACATTTGCAATGGGCCATTAGTAAAAGCTGTTGGACACAGACTGCAGCAAATATTGGAAGCATCTTTAATGCTGCAATCAATTGCATTCAACATTGTGTACTGATCCATGCATACCCACAGGTCATTTATCACCCAAAGTGTGAAGAAACCTTGTGTAAGTGCCTGGCCTGAACCCCTAATGCATTTCAAATTGGACAAACCACTGGCTGTCATAATCAGGCCTTTATTTCATTTCCCAACTACCCCTGTGCCATTGCTGTCCATATCCTATACAACATGACTTGAAGTTTTGACCTTTCAGTGCTCATCTGCTTTGAGGTAGATATAAAATCAGCGATATATAAGTAAATTGTGATGCTGACAAATGGTTGTTCCATTAAGGTCACTGCTACACTTAAAGGGCATTCATTAGCATTTCAGTTTCTAATGGCATTGGAAGGTTGCAGCTTTAAAACAAGGACATCAAGTTGGCATGTGAATTTTACAATTTAGCTAACTTAACCTTACTTAAAAGAGTAGCTCATCCAAATATGAAAACTCAATCATTATTTCCTCACCCTCGTGCCATTCCCTGTTTTCCATGCATTTACAACAACTGAAACATTTTGTTGTGTACCAACAGATAATCCGAGAGCACAGACGGCAAGGACATTCTGCACCAGCCAACCAACTGCCACTGAGATGAATGAAAATGCAAATGGCTAACAGGTAGCTTCTTCAGGTATTTTTGACCCTTTTGCCCCGTACTAAATGATACCTCAATTTAGGCTAAGGGCCAGATTTACTAACAGCTTTTGCAAGCGCAAATTAGGGCTGAAAAGGCATGGACACAGTTAATTTTGCGCCTGACCTTATTGAATATGCATTTGTAGGAGTTTCCCTTTCAGACGCAAAATTTATGAGAGGAGAGTATTAAAATGAATCACGCAATGCGATTTACTAACGTTTGCGCTCGTCAAATGACTGGTATTTGTGCCATTAGTTAACGCTCCAAAAAAGCATGTCTTAAAGCAGATGCTAATTTGCGCTGCTCTTGGTAGTTTGTGTTCGTCATTATGGAAATGATCTGGCTGCGTCTGTGTTCTTTAATTTGCGCATTGTCAGTAAATCACCTGCAGAAATTTCCACACAGTTGTTGTCAGATTTCTTCTGTGATTTCAAATATGAAATTTAATCGTAAGCTTAGGGAACAGTTTTGGAGAATTTGATGTTTCCCCATTCAAAGAGATAGGAGTTGCACTTACACGTCTGAGAGGCGTTTCAAAGATGGCCACCGAGTGACATGACTTGTCTTAAAAGGACTTTGGTGATACACAGAACCATTGGTTGAAGCGGTCATAGCAAAGACTATAGAATACCCTGTCTTAAAAGGACTTTGGGTCATAGCAGTGCTGTATCGTAAAAACACAGCTGCTGTCCAATCAAAATCGAGGAATGGAACTAACCGTTTTATAAATATATATATATATATATATATATATATGGTTGTTCCATTAAGGTCACTGCTACACTTAAAGGGCATTCATTAGCATTTCAGTTTCTAATGGCATTGGAAGGTTGCAGCTTTAAAACAAGGACATCAAGTTGGCATGTGAATTTTACAATTTAGCTAACTTAACCTTACTTAAAAGAGTAGCTCATCCAAATATGAAAACTCAATCATTATTTCCTCACCCTCGTGCCATTCCCTGTTTTCCATGCATTTACAACAACTGAAACATTTTGTTGTGTACCAACAGATAATCCGAGAGCACAGACGGCAAGGACATTCTGCACCAGCCAACCAACTGCCACTGAGATGAATGAAAATGCAAATGGCTAACAGGTAGCTTCTTCAGGTATTTTTGACCCTTTTGCCCCGTACTAAATGATACCTCAATTTAGGCTAAGGGCCAGATTTACTAACAGCTTTTGCAAGCGCAAATTAGGGCTGAAAAGGCATGGACACAGTTAATTTTGCGCCTGACCTTATTGAATATGCATTTGTAGGAGTTTCCCTTTCAGACGCAAAATTTATGAGAGGAGAGTATTAAAATGAATCACGCAATGCGATTTACTAACGTTTGCGCTCGTCAAATGACTGGTATTTGTGCCATTAGTTAACGCTCCAAAAAAGCATGTCTTAAAGCAGATGCTAATTTGCGCTGCTCTTGGTAGTTTGTGTTCGTCATTATGGAAATGATCTGGCTGCGTCTGTGTTCTTTAATTTGCGCATTGTCAGTAAATCACCTGCAGAAATTTCCACACAGTTGTTGTCAGATTTCTTCTGTGATTTCAAATATGAAATTTAATCGTAAGCTTAGGGAACAGTTTTGGAGAATTTGATGTTTCCCCATTCAAAGAGATAGGAGTTGCACTTACACGTCTGAGAGGCGTTTCAAAGATGGCCACCGAGTGACATGACTTGTCTTAAAAGGACTTTGGACTTTGGTGAAACCATTGGTTGAAGCGGTCATAGCAAAGACTATAGAATACCCTGTCTTAAAAGGACTTTGGACTTTGGGAGTGCTGTATCGTAAAAACACAGCTGCTGTCCAATCAAAATCGAGGAATGGAACTAACCGTTTTATAAATATATATATATATATATATATATATTTATTTATTTATTTATTTATTTATTTATGAAACGGTTAGTTCCATTCCTCGATTCTGTATATATATATATATATATATATATATATATATACACACACACACACACACACACACAC
>NW_015536542.1:1332528-1339383 GCF_001515605.1 Sinocyclocheilus anshuiensis
ATAATAATTATATATATATATATATATATATAATAAAAAATATTATTTTACTTTTTTATTTGATTTACTTTAAAAAAAAATTCTTGTATTTTTGTTTAGTTAATATTGTTGCAAAAAAATAATTGTAAAAATTTGAGTTTTAAGACATAAAATTATATTAAAAAATGGCATACCTCAAGTAAAATAAATAGAAAATAAAACATGTAATATTTAGTTTCAATGCCTATTTTGCACTCTATTTGTGGAAAGTGCCATTACAAATATGCAGCCAATTCATTGTTGAAGAGACTCAGCTGTTTTAAATGGCAAATGTTTATTCAAACACTGATACAGCACAGTTTTTCTTCATCTACCCTGTTACTGGAGTAAAACAAAACCATGTAACGATAGAAACAAACTGTTTGTATTCTCAGAGGTGACGTACATAAATAACAAAGTTTGACATTATTTTTCTGAGTCAGGTCGCCGCAACATTAACACGTAACATTACTGTAACAGGTTCGACTGGATTTATTCCTATCCAAACTGAACCGCACATTACTGTGTCGATGACAGTTACACAGAGTGCTACAGAGTAAAACGTTCCTCAGATAACAAACACACTGCTACCAGCATGCTTAATGCATTTCTAAAATCATTAGCGCACATTAACGGGTATCCAAACAATCTCTTGACATGTTAGAGATAACACAATGTATTCTGGTGTGACATTATCTATAAAGATTGTCAACAAGTCATTTATATTCTGTATAAATAATCACATATGCAGCTGCTACAACAAATGCATAATTTACAAAAAGGAAACCAAAAATAAATGTGAAATATCAAACTACCATGCACTGGCTACAGCTGTGCTGAAAGAGTTTGTGGTTTATAAGAATACAGACTTCTATAGAAATGTTTCAAAACAGAATCTTCCCTTTAAAATACCCTTTGGCACATTAATTTAGTTTATAAAAAGTTACACAGTAAATTAACATGGAATTAACTGCTGTAGTTTTTAACAGCTAAGATGACACTAGATTTAATGAGCCACTTCTTGCTCATTACAAATCTCTTCGTGAACAGTAAAGCCATTTTAATTTTATTTATTTATTTTTATTGATTGTGTGTGTGTGTATATAAAACATTTAATATGACTGTTTGGCCTAAAAAGCTGGAGCTCACAGTGGTATAACCACAGTTAGAAAACATGGAATATCGTTTTGCTACTAATGCAGCTAACCTTAGAATAACTGAAATAAAATCAGAATTATCTGTAGGAAACCGGTTAATTAATTTTGTTTGCAAATATACATTTGAGAAAAGAGTGGAAGATAGACATTTGGTGCAATAATAATGTTTTTTTTCCTTTACAATAATAGTCTTAAATGGAAGTAATAAATCTCATTAGTATTCGTTGGTATTTGTACGTAAAGCGTAGTTCTTTTTTATGTTTCTCTTTTGGATAGACACTGATACATACTATATCATTGTATTTCTAAAACATAAACCCTTTTATGTGTCTATTAAAATGTACATGAATTTTACGCACAAATTCCTACAGATACAGCACATACAGTATGTAAAGTATTTGTATTGCAAGTAGTAAACGTGAAGTGCATGTCGTTTTATGACTATCATTTGCTACAGAGAATATTCTAAGCACTTATGGTCATAAGAAATTTAAAATGACAGTTTTCAGAGGAGTGCACTGCACATTTTTTTTGTTTCTATTTTCTTAACTTGTTTTTACATAACGTTCTCAGAATTGGGCAGCACCAAGTTTAAAAGTTATTTACAGAATACAAAAATAAGGGTTTTAGCTAGCATAGTTATTAGTGTATGAATAAGTGAAAGTATGACTATATGGAAAATCTGAGATGTTAAATACTTAAATACAGTGTTGCAGTTCAACCTTGGCACAGTCACAGTTCCAGCTTCACAGTGTTTCATTAAAGGTAAGACCATTTCCATGTGATATACTGTCATATGTTTACAATGTCATTATCACTAAAGTAAACAGAATTACGACCAAAACCTGGATTTTGTGCTTTTCTTACTTGTCATATAATTTTAAGTCAGTGAATCATCTCATACATAACGAGTGATGCCATTGGAGATGTGTAAAGCATAGCATATGTGTCTATGAAACACCCCACCTCTTCTGGTTTCTTCATTTTTTTTGTTTTTGTAGAGATAATTACTGACTACTCTTTTTGAAAATTGGGGTGGTGGATGTTCCCTTGTAAAAAATTGTCCTGGTATTGTCTGGACTGTTTCCTCTTTCAGGGATGAGGATCCTGGTTTTTCTGCGCAAGCTCGAATCGCGACTCTCAGGACCAGATTCAGTCATTTCCATGGGAGTGATCCGGATGGTGGAAATGGTCTGGTTGGGATGTTGGTCACCACCTGCTGTAGTTACAGTACGGTCAGTCGGGACAGTTGGCACCGCAACGACTTTAGGAGCATTAGAGCCGTTCTTCTTTCTGTCCGTAGAACTGTTCCCATCCCTCACGGATTCTGAGCTCTCTGAGTCCCGATTCAAGTCGTTGAGCTCAAATGACTGTCTAAAGCTGCTTTGGGACTTCCACGTCCAGGAGCCACTTCCATCTGTGGAGTGCGCATGCACCAGGGGTCTGCCGTTCTCTGGATGGGCTTCCACCCGAATGATGGCTCCAGTGCTGCCTTGACCTCCAGACTCCTCAGTTAGGCTCTTGTAGCGCTGCAGTGGTGCTGTGGAGCTGGTGTGGCTGCTGCTCTCAGAACTGGGAGAGCTTCCCTGCAGAAGACCTTGCTGCTTGGACATCGCAATGACCTGCATGATGCGTGGCTGGCCATTAGAGTTAGTCCTAACCACTGGTACCTCCCCACTCTTCTCCGCAGTCCTCTCCATGCTTTTAAGCCATTTGTCACGGATGTTACTGCTATTTGGCAAGCCACCCATGTTCTCCTGTGTCTCCTCTGGGATGTGCACCAACTGCGAGGAACCAGGTCGAGACTGGATGGGTATGCGAGCACCGCCAGCAATTCCGCTGGGGTTGCTTGGTAGTGTTGTACTTCCAGTGGCCATTTTTAGGTAAGGGGTTCCAGGTCCCTTATGTTCACCGTTGATTCCCACAGCTAAGGGTTCAGAATTACAGCGGATGTCCATGCTGTTTGGAGGGGACAGTCCTGGTCTGCCTTCCATGGCATGCAGGGAGTGTTTATGGTTCTCGTTCTTACTCTTCCATTGCATCAGCAGCTGCTTCGATCGACTCGAATCTACTGAGGAGGTGTGGATGGTAGCGTTGCGGAAGGCAGACTCATCCATGGCAGGCGTATGCACTCTGGGCAAGGTATTGAAGGTCACCATGTTCTCCTTGTGTGGAGGACTGCAGGTGATGACCTCCACATCTCCACTTGATCTTTTCAAGCTACTAAGAGATCCGGCCTGGTAGTATTTGGTGTTGCGGTGCAGTATGCCCTCGGAGCATGAAGATGAGAGGCCATCACTGCCACTGCAGCTCTTGGCAGGTAGGTGGTGACCTTGCTGGCAAAGGTCAGCCATAGTTCGATGAGAATCCCGAACGTGAAGCTGACTTGTCTGTTTCTGCTTGCTCGGTTGGAAGTTTCCTACAGCAAACAAACCCTGGGTGGACAAAACACAATATTTCATTGGTATTTCCTAAGTTTTGGTAACACAGTTTACTTGACATGTTCCTGGATCAACATTCTTTTTGGTCCTGGAACAACTTTTCTCTCAACTAGTCCGATTTTAGGGTTAGGCTTAGGGCTTGAGTTTGGACCATGAAAAATGCCTGATTCCTTCTGGTTTTAGAGGACTGTTAGAGCTTGGCGTACAATTATTTGATGAGAATGTTACTCCAGAACCAACAAAGAACTGATCCAGGAACATGTCCTATTTGGCTAAATCATAGTGCCCATGTTTCATGTTGTAGACATGCAAGTAAACTGCATTTCCAAGACCCTTTGTATCATGAAATTGCTTTAAAATGCTATTAAATATATCATAAACTGCTTATATTCATCTCACTAGGTAAACAGCGATGCCCCCTCCAAGCAGGAAGCCCAGGTAAACGTCAATAGCATGGTTCTTGTGCTGAATAATGCGGGTTAGGCCACATATGATGGCACAGATGATGAAGGAGAACACCAGAAGAGGCTTTAGAAGTTTGGATGAGTCTGTCAGTGTGCTGTTGAAATACATCTGCACAAGAAAAAGATGATCAAGATCAGATGTGCTGTGATGTTTCCAAGCCGAAGCCAAATCAGGTAGAGAGCCAGAACCATAACATTTGCAATGAGAAAAATTCATACACACTTTGATAATTAGAATAATCTTCAAACACTTAAGAAGAAAGGAATTAACCACAGGGAACATGATTCAGCTGATGTGAGTGTATCATAGAGCACATTATCGCTACACCACTGAAGCACATTTAAATGATTTGTGTATTTTGTGACTTGGTAGACCCCAGAGTTATGAGATGGTTGGTACGGTTCCCAGAGACACAAGTCACCATCTCACTGACTAAATAACAGATTCTTTGTTTTACATGATGAATCAACTGACCTTGAGCTTGAGAATGCTATGTAGATTGATAACCACACTTTAAAATCAAGTTTTTCTCTGGTTTTGATATTAAAACTTAAACAGATATACACACATTGAATAACCTGCCAGAACACCACCACTTGTTTACACTCTACACATTTTTATCTCTTTATGTATGTGCCATAAGATTGTGCATGTAAACACACTCTTTGACGTCTAGAATAGACAATTTATAATTTTTATGCAAATGTAAGTGACTTTACCGGCATTCTGTCAGCTTATATAATGTGCACATAGTTTGTGTTGATGTCAAGAGCAGAGAAAAATGTAAAGACGCAAATTGTTGTATTCCTACCAACCCTACATTCAAACACATTAAAAAAAAACACACACACACGGCTCAAAGGGGCCAACACTCCATTTCGCTACATTGACAAGCTCCACTAAACTGCATGATGTTGTTGCTGCACAAATTACAGTGGAGAGCTGTTGTCCTTTTATCTACACATCAGGGTCAGTTTTGCACAGAAGGTGACATGAGTGCAGCTCCATTTTTTATCTGTATCTAACAGCACAGTGAATTGAAAGACGTTTACTCACCGAGACATACACGGCTGCAAAGGATGCCAGCGTTGCATGCTGTGATGGGAAGGATTTTCTGAAATAAATGAAAACAATTCTGATCAACTCTGTCATCAAAAGAAAAGAAAGAAGCAAACCCATTTGAAATACATCCAAGTCCACACCTCTCTTCTTCTTATGCTATACTGAGTTTATTAGCGGTTTTTAGTGCGTTGCTATGCGGTTGCGATAAGGTGTTTTGGGGTTGTTTTTTTGCATTGCTGTGTGGTTGCTAGGGTCGCTATTGGGTTGTTAGGAGTGTTTATTAGTGTGTTGCTTATGTGGTTGCTATAGGGTGTTAGGGGTGGTTTTTAGTGTGTTGCTGTGCAGTAGCTATAGGGTGTCAGGGGTGATTTCTAGTGCGTTGCTATGTGGTTGCTGTAATGTATTAGGGGTGGTGTCCAGTGTGTTGCAATGTGGTTGCTATAGACTATTAGGGGTGGTTTTTAGTGCATTGCTGTGCAATTGCTATAGGGTGTTAGTGGTGGTTATTAGTGGGTTGCTGTGCAGTTGCTATAGGGTGTTTGGTGTGGTTTGTAGTGCACTGCTATTCTAGATCATAGGTATGACTTAACAGTTTTTTTCATGGTTTTATTTGAAAATCTAATTACAGTTCTCTTCTCATTATTAAACTTTATTCAAAAACATCATTCATACACACACACACACACACACACACACACACACAGTGGGTATAGAAAAAAATCACCCCCTTTTAAAATAATCACATTTTGTTGCTTTGCAGACTGAAATGAAGTCTGAAGTTTTTGTTTCATCCAGCTGTATTTACTCAGTGCAACTTATAACATCCAAGTGAAAGAAATAACACCAGCATGTCAGAAAAAAAAAAAAAAACATAAAAAAACAGAATCACGGAGTTGGAAAAAGGATCACCCCCTTGTCTCAGTATTTTGTTGAACCACCTTTTGCTTCAATTACAGCCTTTAGTCTGTTGGGACAGAGATGTCTCTGTCTCCACTAACTTTGCACATCTAGACGTTGCAATATTTGCCCACTCTTCTTTGCAGAACTGCTCAAGTTCAGTTAAATTTGATGGTGACCTTTTGTGGACTGCAGTCTTTCAAGTGATTCCACATATTTCCAATGGGGTTTAAGTCTGGGCTCTGACTAGGCCATGCAAGGACATTCACCTTTTTCTCCTTCCACCACTGGTCAGTTTTGCTGTGTGCTTTGGGTCATTGTCATGTTGGAAGGTAAACCTTCTTCCCATTGACAACTTTCTGGCAGAGGGCAGCAGATTTTCCTCAAGAATTTGACAGTATTTTGCCCCATACATATTTCCTTCTAACCTGACAAGTGCTCCAGTCCCTTCTGCAGAGAAACTCCCCCATAACAGGACATTACCACCTCCGTGCTTTACTTTACTATCGTTTGGTGTTGAGGCCAAATCATTCAATTTTAGTCTCATCTGCCTCAGAATCTTCAAGGTGCATTTTGGCAAAGCTCAGTCGTGACTGCATGTGGCCTTTCTTGAGAAGTGGCTTTTTTCTTGCAACCCTTCCATACAAGCCACATTTTTTGGAGAATTTGTGATATTGTTGTCACAAGCACACAATGACCAGTCTTTGTCATAAATTCCTGCAACTGCTTCAAAGTTGCTGTCGCCTCTCTGACCAGTTTCCTCCTGGCTCTTTCATCCAGTTTGGAGCGACGTCCTGATCCAGGGAGGGTCTGTT
>NW_015536542.1:1339393-1358813 GCF_001515605.1 Sinocyclocheilus anshuiensis
ATACAAGCCACATTTGTGGAGAATTTGTGATATTGTTGTCACATGCACACAATCATCACTCTTTGTCATAAATTCCTGCAACTGCTTCAGAGTTGCTGTAGGCCTCTTGGTCGCCTCTCTGACTAGTTTCCTCCTGGCTCTTTCGTTTGGAGCGACGTCCTGATCCAGGGAGGGTCTGTGTTGTACCTTCCACTTTTTAATAATAGATGTCACTGTGCTTCTATGCATTGATAAAGCCTTTGAATTTTTTTTGTATCCATCTCCTGACTTGTGCCTGCCCACAAATTTATCCCAGAGATCTTTTGACAGTCCCTTGCCACCCATAGTTGATTGTTTGCTTCAGTTGCACTACCAAGGACTGAAATGCTCCAGGAAAGCTCTTTTCATACTGAGCTAATCAAAATTACCACTGAAATGCTCCAGGGAAGCTATTTTCATGCTGAGCTAATCAAAATGACCACAGCTGATCACAATTGAAAGTCAAATGTGTACCATTGAGAAGGTGATTAGCTACACCTGATAGAGTTTACAAGTCATTTTTAGGAGGGGGGTGATCCTTTTTCCAACTCAGTAATTATGTTTTTTTTTTTTTTTTTGACATTTTGGTGTTATAACTTTCACTTGGATGTTATAAGTTGCACTGAGTAAATAGAGCTGCATAAAACAAAAACTATGTCCGTCTTCATTTCAGGCTGCAAAGCAACAAAATGTGATTATTTTAGGAGGGGGGATTATTCTTTTCTATACCCACTGTATATTGGGAGACTCCCATGGTGAGCTGAATCTGTTGAACCTAATGTTGTGTCTGCATCTTCTCTGAATGTTCAGAGGATAAACAAACATTAACAGTGGCATCATAAGCAGGAAACCATCACAAATAGCACTGCTACAACAGCATACACTATATTATCTCTGACATACAGTAAATAAAAGATTCCAGAGAAAAGATGCAATGTACCTCCACATTATCTACACTTTCAGAACTTGAGTCATCAAATTATACTTGCTGGTCTAGAACACGTCCAACTCGGTCTGATTGCGAGTTCCTGAATCATCACAACAGCGAATCTCTCCAGACAGAGCTGGAGTTATAAACGGGGTAAACGGTATTTGTGTCAGTGTACTGTATGCTCAGAAATTCATAAGCCACTTCAGTACTTCATTATTTAGTGAATCTACACTAGCAGAAAAATGGTCCACAGCCTCATCCGTTCCCTTGAAACCCAACCTTATTAAAAAGTACATCAAAAGCTATTCCTTTAATCTACAGCTGCTATTCTTAGGCTGCACTGAGGCTTGGCTCTGATCCATGCAGCCTCTTGTGCCTGTATATCGTTCGTACGAATCCCTGAGTATCAGGAGTTCACACTTGAGTAATATTTAAAGATTTTTATCAACTTGTCCGTATCAGTGGGTGTTAAAATAATCTCTGTTTCACATGACTGTGGCACTGTTAATCCAACAGAGATCTAGGTCTCCGTTCGCCATGAATCAGAGCCGTACCTGCCGGCGTTGATGACAGCGGCATCAGATCCTGAGCAGATGTCCTCCAGGATGAAGAAACTTTCATCACAGGAGGTATTGAGGTGAGTGTAGTTGGGCTTGCAGACAGTCAGGAAGTAGGGGGCGGGGTAACCTGTCGACAACTGGATGATGTCGGTAATCAAAGCCGTGGCGCATAAGCCAAACACATGAACGCCTGAAAGGAAAAAGACATTGAATGTGATACACTGATTACTGATAATTATTGATATTTATTTTAATATAAGTTGATAACCAATATATTGGCTGATATTATATATCAATTTATGTTTTCTGTGAAAACTTTAAAAGGGAAAACTTGTAAGATTTAAAAAAGAACAATAAATGAATACTTGCATTCAGCAAGGATGCATTAAATTGATCAAAAGTGACAGTGAAGACATTTATAGTGTTACAAAAGAGTTCTCTTTTAAATAAATGCTCTTTTGAACTTTGTTTATCAAAGAATCCTGGAAAAATGTATCTCAAAAATATTTTCAACATTGACCGTGAAAAGAACCATTATTATAATTGACCACCAATAATGATTGATATTAATTGAACACCAGATCAGCGTATTATAATGATTTCTAAGGGATCATGTAACACTGAAGACTGGAGTAATGATGCTGAAAATTCAGCTTTGCATGAAGAATAACTTATATTTTAAAATATGTAATTTTATGTCAATGTAAATATTAAAATATGATGTAAATATTAGATTTCACAATATTACTGTTTTTTTAATCAAATAAATGCAGCCTTGGTGAGCATAAGAGACATGCTGGTACCGATATGACCACAAATATTTAGCCATTTTATTGCCAGGAATATTTACATACATGTTCTGAGAGCTACACTTTTGTGCAATTTTTTTTGTGCATCTAATGTGTTGTCAAAGGTAGCTGTGTGAACATTCTTCAGAATTTCTCCTTTTGTGTTCAGTGGAAAAACAGGATGTACAGGGTAAGTACTGTACATGGTGACAGAATTTTCATTTTTGTCTGAACTGTCACTTTTATTGCAGATCAGTTTAACACATTTAACACATTAAATTCATTCCACAGAATTCTGGACAAAAAAAAATGCACATTTTTCTGGGGGCCTAAAGGTAACGAAATAAAGAGTGAAAAAAAGAAATCTACAAGAAATGTGACCTACCCACAAACCTGACACCTCGCCGGACGAAAGAGTTAAAGTTGCAGCCGACGGCGTTGATGTCAGCTTCAGCTCCTCCTCTGCACTGCGCTCGGGACAGACAGCAGAACAGAATCCCCTCTCCGATCATGATCTGTGGACATGCAACACACCAGGTCAGAGGTGGAAGTGGATCAAATGTTCAGGATATCTCTCCTCTCAGATTGCACTCAACGGTCTCATACTAACTCTTCAGGAGGTTCTTTTTACTCTGACACCAAACACAGAAGCTCTGTAGTGAAGCTCCAGATGCCTTTAAACAGAACCGCCATAATGTCCTTGTCTACTTGTAAATGCACAATTTTGATAAGCCATAATGCAATCAGCTCTCATTTGGGCTGAGAGAGCGGTTGTTTTGATCATTGCACACTTATGTATTAATGCCCATCTTAAGCAGGGCTGGCAGTGTGCATCAAAGACCAGTGTTGTGCTAGTTACTAAGAAATAGTAACTAGTTACAGTTACTAGTTACTTCATTCAAAAAGTAACTCAATTACTTTGTTGATTACTTACACCAAAAAGTAATGCATTACTGTTAAAAGTAACTTTTTAGTTACTTTTTTAAAGAACGTTCTTTAATGTTCCCATACACTTATGTATTAATGCCCATCTTAAGCAGGGCTGTCAGTGTGCATCAAAGACACATCCATCCTTAATCTGCTCCAGATCTGTCCCCGGCGTTTCACCTCCCTGTCTTCTGAAAATCACACACCCACTGACTTCTGCACAAACATCAGGGCTGTGAAGTGCTGCTTTCACGGAGATTAATCATTTCAGCTCAAATGGTCACAAGCTTTGTAAAACCTTGTTTGGGTCTTTGGTTCTTCACTTCGTACCTTATGTAACCTCCATCACTTAACCACATTGTAGGAGAACGGCATAGTTAGGTCTGAGCATTTTGATTAAAAATGTATTTGAATACTTTATATATAAAATCATTCCTTCCAAAATTATATTTAATTAGTATATAATATAGTCATTATATATTTTTAAATAATTGTTAAATTATATATATATATATATATAATTAGTATAAATTGTATATATAATTACCTAATTCAATAATTAAATATAAGAACACATTATACTGTATATAACTTCTGTTTATGTGTGTACTTATTCATTCATTTATTATTTTTCACTTGAACACAACATATTGTAATTATGACATTTGAGCTCAGTGTGCCACAAAGTGAAATGTCTGGTTACATGAGACTATAGCTTTGCACTGACTGCTCTTTTGTTTTGTTTTTTTGCTCCATATAGAACATACAGACTCAACAGCCGACAATCTTCTCTTCTATATTGCATAGATTGCCAGGTGAGGAGTTTAAATCCCAGTGGGATCATGGGATTGAAATCAGCTGTGCTCCACGCTCCGGCCTGGTGGGGGAGGTGCTAAGGATACGATCTAAACATTGGCAAGAGCATGTGCCACACCGTGACCTGAATCAGATCCCAGGAAGCCCGCAGATTCCACCATCCCGTCCCATCTGATCAGCTCGGGCGCTCAGACGCTCATATTGTGTCATGACACCTGGAGGAACCACAGGACGTCTCAGTGCCTGCAGTCACTTCCTGCCTGATGCTCAATCTGGCCTATGTAGGTAAACAGATTGTAGCCCAAAAATGGGCTAAAGAAAGGACAGAGTGGATCATTTTTAATGACTGCCATTACCTGACAGCCAAAATGTGTTTTTAGACACACATTACAGTGGATTTTTATGCAGCTGAACTTGTTAGGATAAGATGCAAATGTGGTCAGAGCTCTCTATGCCTGCAACTCAAACTAAATTATTTAATTACCTAAAATAGCTAGCATGGTGGTCACATGCTGCAGAGAAAAGTACATTGGGTGTCTTTGTAATGCTAGTCATTTTAGTCGTTCACATGTCTCCTCTGTACTTTTAGAGGAGAACATCAAAATGCTCAGATTTGCAAAAGAATGTCAGAGATTTCACTATGAACTCTGTGGGATTACAAATTTAAGAATCTGTTTAAAATATGCTGATCCTATGTTCTGACATAGCATCACATGAAAAACTAAGGTGAAGTACATTGTATTTAGCATTTAAGGTAAATTACATCAGACAAATTATTATCTTAAGCAAAGTGTAGCAAGAGGTTCCTGTCTGTTCCTGTTCACTTATTGTTAGTCAAATGAACCAGATTACTGAGACCATCACCTTTTGTTTGTAATGGCTCTTGGTGCCTCTGCCCCAATCTTTGAGTAGTTATACTGATTGAATTAGGACTGTCAGACTGATTGGATTAGCACCTATGCATTTGAATGACACTGTTATGCTGATGAGATCAAGGCTGGGAAAATGCCGGTGTCGGGTTGATTGCCTGTACTTCATTTGCATGCTATGGGTTAGATTGTCTCCACCTCTACTGAATGTATCCCGCCCCCTTAAAATGTATATAAACTACAATGTATTACTGCCTTAGTCAGACTTTTGATGACTGCAGCGCCACGCAGCGCGTTCTCAATAAAGAACTCTGCTGAAAATACCCAAGAGTCTCCTGGTTTCTGCTTCGACGAGGAAAAAGTTTCCAACAACTCAAACATTTTTGTCTTGAATTTCTCCCAAGGCCAGATCATCGATCCATACTAATTTTATAGATCTATACTCAGTGTTTCTGCAAGTTTTATGAAAGTAAATTTAAGACTTAAATGAAATGTAAAAATTAAATACCATTTTAAGACCAATTAAAGAAAATTGAAGGAATAATTTAAAGGGAACACAATACGTCAATAGGTTCTCTAAATGTAAATGTCTAAGGAGAACACGAGTTGTATTAAAAGTACTTCAAATTTTTCTCAATTTCTTTTTAATTTTATAAAAAAAAAGCTAAACTAGAATATAGAAATTTATATTTTTGTCTTGTTTACCAGTGAAATGTCAAAAGTCTTAAATCAATATTAAATATAAAGTTAAAATATAAACAGATTTTTGTTTTAAGCATAAACTAAATTTTGTTCCAATTTCTCAAAAGAAAAAAAAAATAGCATATCTTAATTTTGAATCTCAAGTAAATGCATTTTGATTTAAGGATGTTTAGATATTTGTACTGCCATGACCTTATGACCTTATGAATTTAAGACTTTTTACTCCAATGTAAGACCTTTTAAGGCCTTAAATTATGAAAGGGCAAATTCAAAGTTTTTAAGACATGCATAAACATTTCCGAAAAAAATTCTAAAGTAAGTTGATACTAATGAAACATAAACCTCCTACGTGATTTAAGAGCAATAAGACCAATACAGTTTCCCTCTGGGTATATTTAGATAAAGATTTTATTTATTGCTTTGATTGCATTTGATTCATATTAATATGATGCATCCAATCTAATATAAATGGGGATTTTTTGCCTTAAGATAAAATTTGAGTGCTCAACTTATGAAAACTAAAAAATAATAAAATTACATGCAATGACTAGCTTGATAAATGTTTATGACCTTAATATAAAAATGCCTGCGGTATGTTTAGAAAATTTGCCAAGTGTAAAGATGATCTCAGTCTGTTTATTTCTTCTTCAGAGTGGAATAATATAATCTACAAATACTGTAAGTTCAGAGGATCAGAGAGACGAGAACCACAACCAACTCACTACTGCGAAGAACCCATTAGCGTTTTGAAACCATTTAACCATCCTGTCATTTCTGAGACAACAGCGTAATCTGCCCTAAGAACTCAACATGAATTTGAGTGTGAAATAATATGACTTTCCGTATGAGTGAACAACCAAACTATCATAAATCCATAGTAAAGCCTGCTGCGAAACTGCACTCATCTGCTCCAGGACTGGCAGTTAACCTTGCTAGGTAGAAAAGCAAATTCATTGTGTCATTAGGGCATCCTCAGAGGGCTGGCAGCCGTTCTGGTAGCGTTGTGATGCACCCAAGGTGTCATAAAGTTGAGGAGAGAAAGATGCTATCTGACAGCTCACTGCTCATGGAGTAGTGTGAGGAAAAACTGTGTATTTGTGCTATTCATGCACAAACTTTCTTTTCTGTAGTGTTTCAGATGAGGCCATTTGGTGTGTGTCAGCTGGGATAATAGACCACAGGCTAACTCTATAAATTTACTCAAGTAGGACATGTTCCTGCATTCACATAGTTGGCCCTGGATCAACATTCCTGTCATTGCATTTTTTAGTTTTTTGATGAGTTTAGCAGCAAGTAAAATGCATATTTGTGAGCATAACAGTATATTCCACTTTTAGCTTTGATGTCTGTCAGTGAAATGATTAGAAAGTCTAAACACATTTTCTGCAAATTTCTTTTATGTGTTCTTTACTCCAATTCTCAGAGACTGTTTTGTTATAAAATATTTAGATTAATGTTTACACACACTATTGTTCAAAAGTTTGGGCTCAATAAGATTTTTAAAACGTTTTTCAAAAAAGTCTATTATGCTTACCAAGGCTGCATTTATTTGATCAAAAATACAGTAAAAACAGTAATATTGTGAAGTATTATTATAAATTAAAATAACTTTTCAATAAATTAAAACTATTTTTTTTCAGTGATGGCAAAGCTGAATTTTCAACATTACTCGAGCCTTCAGTGATCCTTCAGATATTAGTCTAATATGCTGATTTGTTGCTCAAGAAATATTTATTTATTATTATTAATGTTAAAAACAATGTTGAAAAAAAAAACTGCTGCCTAATATTATTGGGGAAACCATGATAATTTTTTTCAGGATTCTTTGATGAATTCAAAAGACAGGCAATTATTTGAAATAGAAATCTTTTGTAAAAATATAAATGTCTTTACTGTCACTTTTGATCAATTTTATGCACCTTTACAGAATAAATGTATTAAACGACTCCAACATTTTGAATGGTAATATATATTTAGTATATATAAAAAAGTATACGGTAGTATATTATTTAGGTATTATAATTATGTAATCGTATAAATATATATATATATATATATATATATATTATGGCTGTCAATCGATTCAATTTTTTATCTAATTAATCACATACCTTTTCTGTGATTAATCACGATTAATCGCACACTTCATGAAATTAAGCATACATACATAAGCCGCTATATCTAGCAAAGTAAACCAAAATATTGAAAGGTGATTCTCAAAAATCTATATTTTCTGCTAGCTTTTTTAAAGATAAATTTAGATGTCTTTCCAAAAAAGGACACTTAGAAACTCCAAAAGGACACCAAAGAACCAAATGATATAAGGAGCCCATATAAGCACATATGAAAGAAAAAACTGTGCAAAAAAAATATATATATCTGAATTGTATAGTATGTGTACAGCGCAACAGCAAATAGCTTTTTTACATTTTAGAGAAGTCAAGTTGTGATACCGAACAGGACCACATGGAGATACCAAAAAAACCCTAAACCAATTGCCTGCTGACTGCATCTGCTACAGTACACGGATCCATTCAGAATAACTAAACACAGCAACATAAACATGACAAATCAAAACATTATCGTGAATGTGTGTGGAAACAACGTGAATGTACATAAATGTCTGTGCCTGTGCATAAATACAATGTGTGCGATCAGTGCGTCAAGAGCACTCATACACGCATTATTATAACGGACTCACGTGTGCTTACTCTACGACTCCTGTACACCATATATATATATATATATATATATATAATATATAATAAACAATAATACAATTATATATAATACCTAATATATTTAATGCAAATAAAATCCACAGAAAAGTGGAAACAACTCAAATCTGGGCCATTGAATACAACTTGCTTGGGCACTTTACATTATTCTGGCAATCTCTGTCTATGTGAATGTTTCTTGGCTAGAATTAGATGCATAGTGGACCAGACTTTATGCCGACAGCCAAAATTCTGGCACCACAAGACTTGTATTATTGCAATAATTGTTTGATAGGATTGTTGCTTCAGGTACTCATCCAGCTTGGGTGAATCATAAGTGCCTGAATACACACAAGTCATGACACATTTTCACCTTCAGTATATGCAGGTAACATTAGCAAGAGGCCAACAGTTTGTCCTATCCAATATACAGTATCCAAAAGCAGAAGTATATCTTGCACTTTGTATATGTGTGTGTAGCGGTAGAGGGTTAGACTGACCGTAATAGCAGGAGCTGCGAAAGCAAGGCTGAGGAGCATGAGGAAGGGAATGACCTCATGCGAGGGTTCGATATAAGGCAGACTCAGACTGCGGTCGTGACAGCTGAAACCCCAGCGGACCGGTTTGAAAATGTCCGTCCACTCCAGAAAATACACGCTGACCATAGATGAGACCAGGAGTGGAAGCTGTCATAGAGGAAAAAACATCACATAACTCTTCAACAAACATTTTTAAAGAATTACACTGTCCACATAACAGGTCCCTATGATAATATACATACAGTCAGCCAGTCATGATCACAAAATACACAGAGACACGGCAGTACCTACAAGATAAATAAAATCCTTGGTATAAGAAAGCCATATAATGAGTTCAGGTCATGTTTATGAGGTGATATCTGAAGGCCTGTGAGCTAGTAATACAAACCAATGGTGATAGATTCACAGAATTGCAGAAAAGCTATAGATGGACTCAGACAAAGCTCTCTTTGTATTATGAAATTCATATACAGTGGTGGAAAAAAAGTGATGTGATTTGAGCTGGGGGTGAATTGGTGTGCCTTAACACACCTTTTTTTTTAATAGTATTCCAGTATTACCTTAAGATCAACAATGCGGATTATTTTTATGTTTAACATTACATTGAAATGTTTTATATATGCATTAAAAAAAGAAACCATTTTATAAAGCAATTGTTAAGCTACACATTGCACACTTGAGTGTGAATGTCTGTCATTTAAAATGCTATTTATACTCTTAAAAGAAATGTACTAGTTTACTCTTAAATTTACTCGTATAAAATGTACTAGTAATTATTGAGTGAAAATTGTTTCTTAGCTTTTTTTTCAAATAAATGCTACTCTATTTTTTCAGTGATGTGTATATGTTTACACAATCATCTAGTATTCTTTATGACAGATTGTTTTGTCGTGTTTATCACTGTAAGCCAGTAATTAAGAGCTCTCAGCTGAAGTTTTTTTTTACAGTAGAGTGATCGGGTCAGTTTGCGGGCATTTGATATGCAGATGGATACAGCAAGCAGCTGCTGTTTTGTGCTGATTCTGCAGAGTTGCGCTGTGGCCGACTGATACCACTGACCCATATTTTCTCCCAAAGCACTGGCACTTGGGACAAACAGTAGAGGTTTAGAGAGTAGCCGAGCATCGGCATGACCATTAAAAAGAATAACAAGACATGATGAAACCCAACCAAAGCCTATTTAATTTGAATGCAGATAAGAAGTTTTACATGCATTTCAGATGATTGTTGTATATAATTCTGTTTGAAATATTTTTTTCTGAACATTTTCCTGTGCCTTTATATAAAGAAGTAAAGTGGTGGTACCATGGTATATTGATGGTATCGATTTTGTTTTATTTACAACTTCAAAACTCATTTTTACAGTGTATATGTAGAGTATTGAAGGTCATTTGATTGTCCAGTTTAATTAAAACATCATGTTACGTAAGTTAAATGGGTTGTGAATGCAATTTCATGTTGACTTCAAGATTATCCCATTAAGAAGAAGAGGTGACACTGAGGTCTTAATAATTGATGGCTATAAATGGGGAGGATAGCGTTTCTTAGTGGCTATTTTCAGGTCTATGTGGGACAGGCACCATCCCAGCAGGTGCAGATGGTGTCCGGATGGAAAAGAACCCGTTACGATAAGAGCATTGCCCCTCGTGAGGAGATGTGGAGGTTTCTGTGACCTGATGAAACTTCAGTGATATCTTCAGAAGCACAAAATCCAGCCGTTTCTGCTGAGCACATGCCTCATATCTCTTTAAAACCCTCAAATATGGTAATCCTGATCTTTTTTTTTTGGTATTTGACAAACAATTTTGCAAAGCTCACAGAAAAACAGCAAATGGAGGAATGAATAAATGAATGGAAATGTCCAATTCAGCACAGCCCTGCATAATGTATGAGTGCATGCTTAGATCTTCCTTCTAAGTACTAGATCCCGTGTGTCGGTGTATGCATGTGCGTATGAAAGCTGCACTGCCTCAATTCTTTATGTCACACTGACCTACATATATTCCACTAACCCCATCATGATGCATGGAGAGCAGAGCAGCACCTCCTAGGGCGAACATCTATTCATATATATATATATATAATTTTATATATTATTTCAAAAATAAAAATGTTTATCATTTATTTTACATTCTACTTTGTTTGTCAACACCAGATACTTTTGTGACAAAAAAATTATTTGCTGGCAAATTAAGCTTATATAGCTTTTAAAAATCTCGATGATTTATCCTAGACAGCAATGAGATTCAATAGAGTACAAAAATGTAGACTTTTTCTTATGATTAGCCTACAATATGAACTCAAAAAATCTCTCAGCAGTCCTCTTTTTTTCTGTTTCATTTCTCCTAAGGAATTTAGCAGAGCATCTTGAGATCACGTTGATACTTTGAAACCTCAATAAAGGAGAACTCCAAGTCTCATGAGCTATGAAAGAGCATCCCTATGAGCAATACAATTTCCTCAGGTTCAGTTTATCACCATAGATAAATAGTCAAATATTTAAATGTTCCATTCATTAATTCAGCTATGATTGTAACATTTAAATACTTAACCTGAGAAAAAAAAATGGAATTGTCATCTCATTCTGATCTCGTAAATTGTCACCTGTCAAATCAAACGTGCAAATGTAAACAGACGGTCTCTTACCTCCACGAAATAAAAGCATGGCAGCAGTGTCACGCTCTCTTTTATCATCTTCTCTTTCAGTCTGTCCCTCACAGACATCGTGTTTCTCTCCTTTAAATAAATGCCAATAACCTGTTGTGTCCTAAGCGTCCACCTTCATCCAGCAAAACAAGCCGTCTAGATTACCTGCTGTTTGCTCCATTGAGATGCATGATGCACACAGAGCGAACGGCACACACAATCTACACCCTTCACCATTTACACGCGCTGTTTGTATTGCAGTGAAATATGAATATACAATTGCAACTGAATATACAGACAGAGAGGAAAATATTGCCGGCAAGATGACATCAGATTTTTCAGATGAGGGTTTTGCGTCCTGACGCGCATGCGCACAAGCTGCGCATTCCTCCAGTCATTCGCATTGTTATTAATAATGTCACGAATGTAGACGGTAACAGTTAGACATGTTCGTGTAGGGTAGCTTACATGAAGCATTAAAGGATTATTTAATTATTGAATTATTCAATACCACAAAAAGGTATCTGTAGTCTACATATGCACACTAATAGCATCTATTAACACTGCCAGGGAAAAATCACTTCACATAAATTGCAACATGAAAGGAATTCCATGTTTCCACTGCTTTTTTGGATTGATTTATTGGGCATTTAGTGTTCAGGACATAATACAGCACAATGCATTGCAATGCAAAGCAAGGCAAAGCAGTAGGCTACAACACAATGCAATACAGTTCAGTGGGATGCAATACAATGCAGAGTAATGCAATACAAAACTGTGAAATAAAACGTTATTAATGATTGAAGTAGAGGAAAACGTGCAACATTGTAGCTAAATGTTTGCTAACTAGTCCATTTAAATAACTTCGATTGCATATACAGGTGCATCTCAATAAATTAGAATGTCGTGGAAAAGTTCATTTATTTCAGTAATTCAACTCAAATTGTGAAACTCGTGCATTAAATAAAGGACTTAAACTGCTTCAGTCTGTTTGCATTGAATTTATTTAATACACGAGTTTCACAATTTGAGTTGAATTACTGAAATAAATGAACTTTTCCACGACATTCTAATTTATTGAGATGCACCTGTATAGCCTAAATAATACCGCATTCTTGCTAGTTCACAGTGGTCCAACAAACACCGATGATTTTAGTAAAAACTCTCCTTTCTCGTCTGCTATCCCGTGAATAAAACTTTAGCTATAAACTCTCAAAGGTCTAAAAAGTCTCAATTGCTTCTCCTAGACAGCGATGAGATTATTTTTTCTGATTTGTTTTATTTCCTAAAAAAAAAATCGCATATATTTTGAAACCTGAATAAGAACTCCCATTAAAAAGTCTCATGAGCTATGAATCATCCTCTGAGCAATAACATTTCCTCGTGTTTAGTTTATCACCAACAAATAAATGTTACATTTATTGATTAGGCTATGATTGTAACATTTCAATATTTATCCTGACCATTAAAATAGAACTGTCATCTCATTCTGATCTCAGTTCAGTGAAATGCCGTACAATGCAATATACAGCAGAGCACAATACAAAATACAAAACGGTTCAATAAAATGTTATTAACTGCTATGCGTATGGATGACGCATGTGCTCACGCTTAATATACAGTAGTGAACGTCAACCCGCTTTCTGTCAGGGCGATATACGCGTTTATTTAAGTGCTCTCATGTTTGGGACAACTTGGTTCGCGCTGTGTTATTGCAGCAGATCGCTCTCCGCAATTTTTCAGATTTGTTTTTCCTTCCAAAAAAAAAAAAAAAGGCTAATGTTACTTTAAACTGACGTCACCAATGAAGGTCACTCGTGCACAGCGTAGCCTACAAACCAGATTAATTAATAATAAAATACAGCCGGTCATTATGGCAAAGTAAGCACGTTCAGAGTCATAACAAAACTTCGGTGTTGTGGTTTATTTTGCCATAAAGACACTGGGTTTCTTCTATTTAAAATTAATTCCAGTGCCATCAATCTTGCAACAGCGTTTCTTATGTCACGTAAAGAAACAAAACCCTACAGGTGTGTGTGTCCTGCCATCAGAGAGGTGAAGTGGACAGAGACAGACACTGGACTGTTCTTAATGAAGTGCGCAGGAAACTGAAGCAGCGCGTGCGCGGAGCGGGAACAGCTGCAGACTGAATGACTGAGGAAGCTAATTCTCATTAACCGCTGGTTTAAATAGCTTGGAGACGAATCGTACGTTTAAAAGTTCAGTCAAACAAACAGGTGCGAGCGGCGAACAGCTGAGAATAATAAATGTTTCTCCCTCCTCCAGCAGGGTCCTTTCTGATGCCGTTATAAAGTCAAACTGGCAAAGGTAGGACTCTGTATTTCACTGTGTCTCTGCATCATGCCATCTCTGGCTTTATAGAGATACAGCACTGCGCAGCCAATCCTCTCAGAGACTAAATATGCATATAATTATAATTTTAATGTATTATTTAAACAAATGAATGTTAAACAATAATAATACACTGATTTGTGTTAACAAGACATGCTGAATTTATAAAAAAGCTGAATGTTGTGGAAAATATGGGATTTTCCTTGGCTATTTTGACTTAAAATTGTTAAAGAAGTTTATGTTTGTCATTAGTTCGGTGTACAAACGGTAAGACAAAAAAAAAAAATCAAAACATGTTAAAAACATGTCCCTTATGTGGCAGTCACAAAGTTAACTATTAATTGTACTGTACTTACGGTATGCAGAGCTGTATATCAATATCCAGTGTGAACAATCATAGGATGCTGTTAACCTTCATACAGGGGCCCCAAAAAGTAAACACTTAAGATACACTTAAAAGTGTTTGAATTCCGTTGCACAAAATATAGATAAAGTGGCATCTGGAAACAAATTATGCAAAAGCTTTTATTAGAACTAACTTAACATTCCTTACTAATCTGATGGTTTTAAGGTGAATTTAAGTTCTTCTCAAGTTCACACAGGAGTCCTAGCAGAGTAACCACAGGTTTAGTTTATCACATTAACTATGCACATGCTCCACTAACATTTCACAGCCAAGAAGTGTCCACATAATTTTGTTTTGATTTTTAACAGCAGTGTTGTTTTATAATTTGAAACCTACAGCAGCAAATCTTTTGTTTGTGAAATGTTTGCTTGAAAAGTGTGCTTGTGCTATTTTGTATTTATTTATTTATTTATTTTAAATGCACCTTGTTTTATATATATTTATTATTTTTTGTTATATAATGCAAAGACATTCAGACATTTTTATGTTTGGATTATTTGTCCAAATACAGTATTTGTTTCTTCATCAGAACTGATTTGGAGAAATTTAGGATTACATCACTTGTTCACCAATGGATCCTCTGCAGTGAATGGGTGCCATCAGAGTGAGAGTCCAAACAGCTGATAAAAACATCACAATAATCCACAAGTAATCCACACCACTCCAGTCCATCAATTAACATCTTGTGAAGTGAAAAGATGCGTGTTTGTAAGACACAACTCCATCATTTAGGCATTTTAAGTTTAAACCGCTAATTCTGGAGAAAATACTAGTCCATAATCCATAACACTTCCTTCAGCTAGTGAAAAAGACCATCCCCTGTAGTCCTCTTACATCAAAGTCTACCAACATTGTTTGGAACTGTTTTGGACTGTTTTTGCCTGTAAATGGTGCTTGATCTGTGCATATTTCTCTCCTGATTCAGACAAGACAAATTTTTCACTGGACAAAGTAGTATTATGCATAGATGACTCATATTTTAGCTAGAAGCAGTGGTTTGAAGTTAAAAACGTCTTATCAATGGCTTTGTTTATTATAAACATGCAGCTTTTCACTTCACAAGGTGTTAACTGGAGTTGTGTTGGTTATTACTTGTGGATTATTGTGATGTTTTTATCAGCTGTTTGGACTCTTATTCTGACGGCACCTATTCACTGCAGAGGATCCATTGGTGAGCAAGTGATGTAATGCTAAATATTTCCAAATCTGTTCTGATGAAGAAACAAATACTGTATTTGGACAAATGCAAACAAACAAACTCATGTACATCTTGAATGGCCTGAGAGGGTGAGCAAATTTTCATTTTAGGGTGAACTATAAATATTTGATTCAGAAGTCTTTTAACCCTTGAAACATGCTTTTGCGGTGTTATCTGAAAGCATGTAATGCCAGCAAATTCTGTCTGCATATGTCACTTCATCGGTTCTCTTGTTTATTCTTTTTTTTTTTTTTTAATACAGCACTTTCCACAAGCTCAGGGATGCTTTTTATTTAAACATTACTCTCTTGAAATCGTGACCTTGCTGGATACAACTGGCAAAATAAAAAGTGCTTTTATAAACTTTTAGAAACTATGAAGTCTAATTTAAGTTTGTGAACTCTTATGTTTTTTCTCAAACTTTTTATTTAAAGATGTCGGAAAAATTAATCTTGCTGTGAAGTCTACTTTGAGAAAATATCTGAATATCTTAAGAATGTACCTTCCTATTCTGAACACAGCAGGTGCGACCATCAAAAGATGATCACTAGTGCCACCCAGTGGTTTCTGCTGCTTACATTTTCCCCACTGAACTCAATTCTCTTTCTTTCAGGCATCAGATAATGGAAAAAATGACTGATTTAAAAAGTCGCAAGAAGTTCTACAAAGATCTCACTGTGGAGGTAAGAAACCAAATAAATGTCATATACACAGACCTGCATATTAATGACAAAGTTACTTTTTTTGTGACCTTGAAGCCTGTACACAGTGTAAATAAGTGAAGGAAGACAGCTGGCTTAGTGTGAATTTATCTTTTCTTACCTGTGAATTCTTCAGAGATATTTCAGTTAATATTTTGCTCTTGACTCTTTTCAGTGGAAAAGAGGCTTCAACATAAAAATAAAAACACAGGGGGGGAAATGACAAGTTAGACAAGATTTTTGATGACTAGAGCTGAAAGTGATGAAGGTTGTTTAAACAGGGTCCATTTTCACAATGAAAATTCTCTAATAGTATCATAATTGGCTTCATATGAAAGAGGAGCATCAACGACCAGCTAAATGTGTGAACTGAACCTCCTCTGTCCATCCTTACATTTAGCACAGTGGTTGCTGAATACAACTAGACTGCAATTAAAGGCACTTACAGTTTGACAAACAAACTTCTTGCACAGTCAGTATCCAGTGGCCAGATTACTTTGAAAGCTTGTTCTAATGCTTGAGGGGTTTTCTTCTTTGAGGCCTTTCCTTTCTTACCCTTAAATTGCAGCTTAAAAGCATGATGAGTGCATTGAAAAGTGCTATTTGGGTATTGGGTATTGCTATTTTGATTGGTGTTGAGGGATGCTTTTGTGTGCTTCTGTAGTCAAAACACATTAAACTACCACAGTTCAAAAGTTTGGGTCGGTAAGATTTTTAAAATCTTATTGAAAGAAGTCTCTCATGCTCACCAAGGCTGCATTTATTAACAAAATTTCAGTAAAAATGGTATAGTATCATATTCATATATTTTAAAATGTAATTTATTCCTGTGATGCTAAGCTAAGTTTTCAGTATCATTATTCCAGTCTTCAGTGTCACATGATCCTTCAGAAACCATCCTAATATGCTGATTTCCTGCTCGAGAAACATTTCCGATTATTATTAACATTTCTTATTATTATTGTGGAAACTGTGTTTTGTCAGGATTCTTTGAATAGAAAATTCAAAAGAAAAGCCTTTATATGAAATATAAATATTTTGTGACATTATAAATGTGTTTACTGTCACTTTTGATCAATTAAATGTGTTGTTGCTGAATAAAAGTATATATATTTTTAAGCTTTACTTACAGTATATAGCACTTTTCCCAGCTCAAGGACACTTAATTAACTCAAATCGGGGAAACTTGATGGGAAAGACTGATAATTTAGAAAGGTAATAGCACTTTAGCAAGTAACTTTTATGTCCATGGCTCAACAGATTAGTTATGTATCAAAGTTTAAAACGTTTGAGCAATATTAATAGTTAAGCTTGTCTTAACAGCTCTCCTATGCATGTTACTTGTGTTAATGCAGTACACCATGAAAAAAAAGTGCCTTCAGAGGTACAAAAGCTTGTCATTGTGCCAGTACCCTCAAAGGTACACCTTTGTACATTTTCTACCCCTAAAAGTTGCATTTTAGTATTTTAAGGATGCATACAAGTACTATACTCTAAAGGAATAGTTCACCCAAAAATGAAGATTTGCTGAAAATGTACTCACTCTCAGGCCATTCAATATGTAGATTAGTTTTTCTTCATCAGAACAGATTTGGAGAAATTTAGCATTACATCACTTGCTCACCAATGGATTGTCTGCAGTGAATGGGTGCCGTCAGAATGAACGGGATGAATGAATGAATGAGTCCAAACAGCAGATAAAAAGATCACAATAATCCACAAGTAATCCACACGACTCCAGTCCATCAATTAAGTGAAAAGCTGCATGTTTGTAAGAAATAAATCCCATTCACTGCAGAGGACCCATTGGTGAGCAAGTGATGTAATGTTAAATTTCTCCAAATCTGTTCCGATGAAGAAACAAACTCATCTACATCTGGAATGGCCTGAGGGTGAGTACATTTTCAGCAAACTTTCATTTTTGGGTGAACTATTCCTTTTAGGTACTAATATAAAAAAAAAATTCAGTAGACAAGGAATAAAAGTGATTGACAAGCTAATGATACACTTTTTCCACATTTTGTCTAACAGTAAATTACAGATGTACATCAGTAAGTCTCTGGATTGAGTTGAGGAAGAGAGTTGCCTACACAGTAGCGCTCAGCTGCAGAGGGGGGTGTTATAGAGGAGGTGTTTAACTTTCCACTGCAGTACTGATGTGTGTGGGCCAGACTAATGTTCACTGAGATCCTAGTGCCTCCACAGAGTTCTACATCAATGCTTTAACAACCAGAGATGCAGTACTACTCAGACCTAAAGGCACAGAAAATCTTCTTAGCACAGTAATTCACAGATGTATTGCAAAAATACTGCATATTTGGCCATCACAAAGGCTCTTCTAGACGTGAATTAGAAAGATTTAATGCATTCAAGTGGCTCTTTATGTTTAATGCACTTATGCAAGTCACCTATTCCCCTGCATATATCTGTAAAGATTGTTATTCAGGAAAACAGATGCATTGTACTGTATAGTTACTGAATGCATATAGGTATTGAATTATTTATTATAATTTCAGATCCTGCTGCACTTTTCATTAATCTTGAAAAAATGTATCACAGTTTTGACAAAAATATTTTAAGCAGCACAACTGTTTTTAACATTGATAATAATAAGAAATATTAGAGCAATAGAGCACCAAATCAGCATTTTAGAATGATTTCTCAAACATCATGTGACACTGAAGACTGGAGTAATGATGCTGAAAATTCAGCTTTGGATCACAGGAATAAATTTTTTAATATGTTGCAATAGAAAACAGTTTTTTAGATTGTAATATTTCAGATCATTACTGTTTTTGTACTGCATTTCTGTGCCCCAAACCTTTGGTCAGTGTGTTTATATATGATGTGTGTGTGTGTGTGTGTGTGTGTGTGTGTATCAGTGAGTGAGTCTTAAAGTAGAGCAGCTCCACCATCACCAAACAATGAAGAGTTGTTATATTAATATATTAATATTAATATTAATCTCAAGAGACCCTGATCAATTTTTAATTACTTTTTGGGTGGTAGAGGTTTGCAAAGACATTTTTCGCTCACCAAGCTTGTCAGTGGCCTCTTGAGAACTTCATATCAAGCATGGAGAGTTGCAAAAAATGTGCAGTGTTTACTGCTGTCTGAAGGGATCACAGTTTTGAGAGACTGTGCTGAATTTGCTTTTGTTGTTAGCCTGTAATGAAATGCTTGGTCATCGCTCCCCGTGGGCCCGTCCTCATTAATCTGAAGGACTGAGGCTGGCACAGAGCAGCAGGAA
>NW_015536543.1:0-3730 GCF_001515605.1 Sinocyclocheilus anshuiensis
GTTCTGGTTATAGTTGTAATTCTAGTCATTGTTCTGGTTATAGTTCTGGTTATAGTTGTAATTTTAGTCATTGTTCTGGTTATAGTTGTAATTCTAGTCATTGTTCTGATTATAATTATAATTCTAGTTATTATTCTGGTCATGGTTATAATTCTAGTCATTGTTCTGGTTATAGTTGTAATTCTAGTCATTGTTCTGGTTATGGTTATAAGTCTAGTCATTGTTCTGGTTATGGTTGCAATTCTAGTCATTGTTCTGCTTATAAATGAAAATTCTAGTCATTATTCTGGTTATGTAAAATGTCTCCACGATCTGCTTTTGAAGAAATATCGTTGTATAGTGCTACAGCGCACATTCTATCAGCTGCAGTTCTGGCGCCTCCCTCCGTCTCAATATAATGTACAACGCCACATGCATTCACATCAGTGTTAGCTCAGCGGTAGTTACTCTCACGGGACACTGCACTTATGCGCAATCACAAAACTACATTATTTCATCAGCTTTAAAGCAATACCGGTTAAACATTTCATTCACGTGCTGTTCTGCATGCGCTTTTTCTAAGCGCGTACTCATGAGGCGCGGCAGCACACTCACACGGAGTGCCTGTCAAAAAGCGCCTGATTATTGGACTAAGTTGTCTTACGTGTCTGATTGATTTCGCGTATAATACTGTCAAAATCACACAAGGTTTACATATAAACACAGTTGTTTATGTCTAAAATGAAAGTAAACAGTTGAGAGAGAAATACATGAAGCTCTTAAAGAGACAGTAGCTACTAAACATGCTGCTGACTGTCATTAAAGGCATAGTTCACCCAAAAAAATTTAATTTCTGTCATTATTTACTCACTCACATTTTGTCCTAAACCTGTATTAATTTCTTTCTTGTGCTGAACACAAAAGAAGATATTTTGAAGAATGTGAGTAACCAAACAGTAGCTGGTCCACACTGACTTTTACAGTAGGAAAAAAATACCAGCAACTGCTTGGTTACCCACATTCTTCAAAAATAACTTTTGTGTTCAACAGACGAAATAAACTAATTCAGGTTTAAAACAACTTGAGTAAATGATGGTATAAAAATGAAACACTATGACAGAATTGAAAGACAGATGACATCATTTTCATTTTTGGTGAATTATTCTTTTAATGTTAATAAAACAACAAAACACAGAAAAAAAATCACTCACTGCTCTTGACTGATGAACTTATCATCAGTCAGTTGCTTTAAAAAAAAAGTATAATTGATGTATATAGTGTATCTAGTGTTTTATTTTAATATGTGTTCATTCAATTTCGAGACTGTTACTGCTAAATACTGTACCTGAAAAATAAAGCACTGTTTGTTTTATTTGTATATTATGTGTATTTGTAATGTATATCTTTGTTCTTATTTTCTAATAACAAAGATAAAATAATGACAACGATTTTTATCTTTGCTCACTTTGGCCTAAATGTCTGCCATTCTATTTTTATTTTATACTTTGTTAAGGTGTAAGAGGTGTTATGTTTCTGCACTCTTCCATTTTTAGCAAATTAAGAAAACTTTGTCTAAAAACAATTTTTGTGATGGTTTGTATTTTTTGTGAAGTATATCGTGCGCATCTTTATACAATGTTTGATCACATTTTTGATTTTGACTGGCATGTAACGGAAGGGGTTGGTAGGGGCAGCAGGTAGCCTTCCGTTAACTAAGCTAAACATGCTTAAATTAAAATGCCTAAAGCTAAACTTGCCTTGTATTCACATTTCTAAACCTGTTGTCCAACAAAAGAGAACATTATAGCCTTTTTACTCCACAACACCAGTCAAATGCTTCCTTTTGTGATCTGATGTGGCTTCTTGTTACAGAATGAGGCTGAAAATATGTTCCATAGGCTACTTTAAAAATAATACATCGATTAGCAATGGATTATAAATATACTTAATTGTTATGAAAATACTAGAGATGGCTTGAATAACACAGATAAACTATATTGTCGCAGTCGAGTGTTTATTGTCTTTGTTTTATCGTTCAAAACGTTTATATGTTCTGTTTACTCAGTTACAGCTATAATAGCGATGCCTTTGTCCATATAAGGGATTTCCTGGAGGGTCATGAGTTCTGCTACTTCTGTGACTGAATATGTGAATGTTATGTGTGAGGGCGCCCACTGGTGTCCAGTATGAATGAAACAGAAATCATGTGTTTATAGTGCTAATGGCCAATCCATCATTTTTGGGGGAATTTTTCTTTATTTATATTTTTAGTAAGTATCGGTTCAGGCAACGTTTAGGCACCAGAACCATTTTAAAAGTATTGATTTGGCACCGGTATCGAAAAAAAACCAAACTATACCCAATCCTATTTGATAGTAAAATACTGTTCAATTTGCAAATTTTGGAAGCACAAGTCATTTTATAATTTACAGTGAAAAACCATAAATTAACTAATTTTTTAATAAATTAATTTAATTCATATATTGCGGAAAACGAGAGCATCAGTGTGGAGATGTTGTTGTTTACATCAAAACTGAAACCAAGCCATTCACACAGAACACATATTTATCACATTTTCGCGCCCACTGGTGTCCAGTATGAATGAAACAGAAATCATGTGTTTATAGTGCTAATGGCCAATCCATCATTTTTGGGGGAATTTTTCTTTATTTATATTTTTAGTAAGTATCGGTTCAGGCAACGTTTAGGCACCAGAACCATTTTAAAAGTATTGATTTGGCACCGGTATCGAAAAAAAACAAAAACGATACCCAGCCCTAGTTGTGAGATGTCATGATGTCTATAACCAGAACCATGACTAGAATTACAACTATAACCAGAACAATGACTAGAATTATAACCAGAACCAGAACAATGACTAGAATTATAATTATAATCAGAACAATTACTAGAATTAAAACCAGAACCAGAACAATGACTAGAATTATAATTATAACCAGAAAAAATGACTAGAATTATAACCATAACCAGAATAATGACTAGAATTACAACCATGACCAGAACAATGACTAAAATTATAACCATAACCAGTACAATGACTACAATTATAACCACAACCAGAACAATGACTAGAATTATAATTATAACCAGAACAATGACTAAAATTACAACTATAACCAGAACAATGACTAGAATTACAACTGAAACCAGAACAATGAGTAGAATTGTAATTATAATCAGAACAATGACTAGAATTGCAACAATAACCAGAACAATGACTAGAGTTATAACCATAACCAGAAAAATGACTACAATTACAACCATAACCAGAACAATGACTGGAATTATAACCATAACCAGAACAATGACTAGAATTATAATAATAACCAGAACAATGACTAGAATTACAACTATAACCAGAACAATGACTAGAATTACAACCATAACCAAAATTACAACTATAACCAGAACAATTACTAGAATTGCAACTATAACCACAACAATGACTAGAATTATAACCATAACCAGATCAATTACTAGAATTATAATTATAACCAGAAAAATTACTAGAATTACAACCATAACCAGAACAATGACTAGAATTACATCTATAACCAGAACCATGACTAGAATTATAACCATAACCAGAATAACTAGAATTATAATTATAACAGAACAATGACTAGAATTACAACCATAACCAGAACAATGACTAGAATTGTAATTATAACAATGACTAGAATTATGACTAGAATTACAGCAATGACTAGAATTATAACCATAACCAGAA
>NW_015536543.1:3740-11034 GCF_001515605.1 Sinocyclocheilus anshuiensis
AACAATGACTAGAATTATAATTATAACAATGACTAGAATTATAATTATAACCAGAGCAATGACTAGAATTATAACCATAACCAGAATGACTAGAATTACAACCATAACCAGAACAATGACTACAATTACAAAAGAACAATGACTAGAATTACATATATAACCAGAACAATGACAATAATTATAACCATACCCAGAATCACTAGAATTATAATTATAACCAGAACAATGACTAGAATTATAATTACAACAGAACAATGACTAGAATTACAACTATAACCAGAACAACGACTAGAATTACAACCAGAACAATGACTAGAATTATAATTATAACAATGACTAGAATTACATCTACAACCAGAACAATGACTAGAATTACAACTATAACCAGAACAATGATTAGAATTATAATTATAACCAGAACAATGACTAGAATCACAACCATAACCAGAACAATGACTAAAATTATAATTATAACCGGAACAATGGTTAAATTACAAAAGAACAATGACTAGAATTACATCTATAACCAGAACCATGACTAGAGTTACAACTATAACCAGAACAATGACTAGAATTATAACCAGAACCAGAACAATGACTAGAATTATAATTATAACCAGAACAATGACTAGAATTATAACCATAACCAGAACAATGACTAGAATTACAACCATAACGAGAACAATAACTAAAATTACAACCATAACCAGAACAATGTCTAGAATTACAACCATAACCAGAACAATGACTAAAATTACAACCATAACCAGAACAATGACTAGAATTAAAACCATAACAAGAACAATGACTAGAATTACATCTATAACCAGAACCATGACTAGAATTACAACTATAACCAGAACAATGACTAGAACTATAACCATAACCAGAACAATGACTAGAATTATAATTACAACAGAACAATGACTAGAATTACAACTATAACCAGAACAATGACTAAAATTACAACCATAACCAGAACACTGACTAGAATTATAATTACAATCAGAACAATGACTAAAATTACAAACATAACCACTACAAAGACTAGAATTACAACCATGACCAGAACAATGACTAGAATTACAACCATAACAAGAACACTGACTAGAATTATAATTACAATCAGAACAATTACTAAAATTACAAACATAACCACTACAAAGACTAGAATTACAACCATGACCAGAACAATGACTAGAATTATAATAATAACCAGAACAATGACTAGAATTATAATAATAACCAGAACAATGACTAGAATTATAATAATAACCAGAACAATGACTAGAATTATAATAATAACCAGAACAATGACTAGAATTATAATAATAACCAGAACAATGACTAGAATTATAATAATAACCAGAACAATGACTAGAATTATAATAATAACCAGAACAATGACTAGAATTATAATAATAACCAGAACAATGACTAGAATTATAATAATAACCAGAACAATGACTAGAATTATAATAATAACCAGAACAATGACTAGAATTATAATAATAACCAGAACAATGACTAGAATTATAATAATAACCAGAACAATGACTAGAATTATAATAATAACCAGAACAATGACTAGAATTATAATAATAACCAGAACAATGACTAGAATTATAATAATAACCAGAACAATGACTAGAATTATAATAATAACCAGAACAATGACTAGAATTATAATAATAACCAGAACAATGACTAGAATTATAATAATAACCAGAACAATGACTAGAATTATAATAATAACCAGAACAATGACTAGAATTATAATAATAACCAGAACAATGACTAGAATTATAATAATAACCAGAACAATGACTAGAATTATAATAATAACCAGAACAATGACTAGAATTATAATAATAACCAGAACAATGACTAGAATTATAATAATAACCAGAACAATGACTAGAATTATAATAATAACCAGAACAATGACTAGAATTATAATAATAACCAGAACAATGACTAGAATTATAATAATAACCAGAACAATGACTAGAATTATAATAATAACCAGAACAATGACTAGAATTATAATAATAACCAGAACAATGACTAGAATTATAATAATAACCAGAACAATGACTAGAATTATAATAATAACCAGAACAATGACTAGAATTATAATAATAACCAGAACAATGACTAGAATTATAATAATAACCAGAACAATGACTAGAATTATAATAATAACCAGAACAATGACTAGAATTATAATAATAACCAGAACAATGACTAGAATTATAATAATAACCAGAACAATGACTAGAATTATAATAATAACCAGAACAATGACTAGAATTATAATAATAACCAGAACAATGACTAGAATTATAATAATAACCAGAACAATGACTAGAATTATAATAATAACCAGAACAATGACTAGAATTATAATAATAACCAGAACAATGACTAGAATTATAATAATAACCAGAACAATGACTAGAATTATAATAATAACCAGAACAATGACTAGAATTATAATAATAACCAGAACAATGACTAGAATTATAATAATAACCAGAACAATGACTAGAATTATAATAATAACCAGAACAATGACTAGAATTATAATAATAACCAGAACAATGACTAGAATTATAATAATAACCAGAACAATGACTAGAATTATAATAATAACCAGAACAATGACTAGAATTATAATAATAACCAGAACAATGACTAGAATTATAATAATAACCAGAACAATGACTAGAATTATAATAATAACCAGAACAATGACTAGAATTATAATAATAACCAGAACAATGACTAGAATTATAATAATAACCAGAACAATGACTAGAATTATAATAATAACCAGAACAATGACTAGAATTATAATAATAACCAGAACAATGACTAGAATTATAATAATAACCAGAACAATGACTAGAATTATAATAATAACCAGAACAATGACTAGAATTATAATAATAACCAGAACAATGACTAGAATTATAATAATAACCAGAACAATGACTAGAATTATAATAATAACCAGAACAATGACTAGAATTATAATAATAACCAGAACAATGACTAGAATTATAATAATAACCAGAACAATGACTAGAATTATAATAATAACCAGAACAATGACTAGAATTATAATAATAACCAGAACAATGACTAGAATTATAATAATAACCAGAACAATGACTAGAATTATAATAATAACCAGAACAATGACTAGAATTATAATAATAACCAGAACAATGACTAGAATTATAATAATAACCAGAACAATGACTAGAATTATAATAATAACCAGAACAATGACTAGAATTATAATAATAACCAGAACAATGACTAGAATTATAATAATAACCAGAACAATGACTAGAATTATAATAATAACCAGAACAATGACTAGAATTATAATAATAACCAGAACAATGACTAGAATTATAATAATAACCAGAACAATGACTAGAATTATAATAATAACCAGAACAATGACTAGAATTATAATAATAACCAGAACAATGACTAGAATTATAATAATAACCAGAACAATGACTAGAATTATAATAATAACCAGAACAATGACTAGAATTATAATAATAACCAGAACAATGACTAGAATTATAATAATAACCAGAACAATGACTAGAATTATAATAATAACCAGAACAATGACTAGAATTATAATAATAACCAGAACAATGACTAGAATTATAATAATAACCAGAACAATGACTAGAATTATAATAATAACCAGAACAATGACTAGAATTATAATAATAACCAGAACAATGACTAGAATTATAATAATAACCAGAACAATGACTAGAATTATAATAATAACCAGAACAATGACTAGAATTATAATAATAACCAGAACAATGACTAGAATTATAATAATAACCAGAACAATGACTAGAATTATAATAATAACCAGAACAATGACTAGAATTATAATAATAACCAGAACAATGACTAGAATTATAATAATAACCAGAACAATGACTAGAATTATAATAATAACCAGAACAATGACTAGAATTATAATAATAACCAGAACAATGACTAGAATTATAATAATAACCAGAACAATGACTAGAATTATAATAATAACCAGAACAATGACTAGAATTATAATAATAACCAGAACAATGACTAGAATTATAATAATAACCAGAACAATGACTAGAATTATAATAATAACCAGAACAATGACTAGAATTATAATAATAACCAGAACAATGACTAGAATTATAATAATAACCAGAACAATGACTAGAATTATAATAATAACCAGAACAATGACTAGAATTATAATAATAACCAGAACAATGACTAGAATTATAATAATAACCAGAACAATGACTAGAATTATAATAATAACCAGAACAATGACTAGAATTATAATAATAACCAGAACAATGACTAGAATTATAATAATAACCAGAACAATGACTAGAATTATAATAATAACCAGAACAATGACTAGAATTATAATAATAACCAGAACAATGACTAGAATTATAATAATAACCAGAACAATGACTAGAATTATAATAATAACCAGAACAATGACTAGAATTATAATAATAACCAGAACAATGACTAGAATTATAATAATAACCAGAACAATGACTAGAATTATAATAATAACCAGAACAATGACTAGAATTATAATAATAACCAGAACAATGACTAGAATTATAATAATAACCAGAACAATGACTAGAATTATAATAATAACCAGAACAATGACTAGAATTATAATAATAACCAGAACAATGACTAGAATTATAATAATAACCAGAACAATGACTAGAATTATAATAATAACCAGAACAATGACTAGAATTATAATAATAACCAGAACAATGACTAGAATTATAATAATAACCAGAACAATGACTAGAATTATAATAATAACCAGAACAATGACTAGAATTATAATAATAACCAGAACAATGACTAGAATTATAATAATAACCAGAACAATGACTAGAATTATAATAATAACCAGAACAATGACTAGAATTATAATAATAACCAGAACAATGACTAGAATTATAATAATAACCAGAACAATGACTAGAATTATAATAATAACCAGAACAATGACTAGAATTATAATAATAACCAGAACAATGACTAGAATTATAATAATAACCAGAACAATGACTAGAATTATAATAATAACCAGAACAATGACTAGAATTATAATAATAACCAGAACAATGACTAGAATTATAATAATAACCAGAACAATGACTAGAATTATAATAATAACCAGAACAATGACTAGAATTATAATAATAACCAGAACAATGACTAGAATTATAATAATAACCAGAACAATGACTAGAATTATAATAATAACCAGAACAATGACTAGAATTATAATAATAACCAGAACAATGACTAGAATTATAATAATAACCAGAACAATGACTAGAATTATAATAATAACCAGAACAATGACTAGAATTATAATAATAACCAGAACAATGACTAGAATTATAATAATAACCAGAACAATGACTAGAATTATAATAATAACCAGAACAATGACTAGAATTATAATAATAACCAGAACAATGACTAGAATTATAATAATAACCAGAACAATGACTAGAATTATAATAATAACCAGAACAATGACTAGAATTATAATAATAACCAGAACAATGACTAGAATTATAATAATAACCAGAACAATGACTAGAATTATAATAATAACCAGAACAATGACTAGAATTATAATAATAACCAGAACAATGACTAGAATTATAATAATAACCAGAACAATGACTAGAATTATAATAATAACCAGAACAATGACTAGAATTATAATAATAACCAGAACAATGACTAGAATTATAATAATAACCAGAACAATGACTAGAATTATAATAATAACCAGAACAATGACTAGAATTATAATAATAACCAGAACAATGACTAGAATTATAATAATAACCAGAACAATGACTAGAATTACAACCATAACCAGAACAATGACAAAAATTACAAAAGACCAATGACTAGAATTACATATATAACCAGAACAATGACTAGAATTATAATTATAACCATAACAATGACTAGAATTATAATAATAACCAGAACAATGACTAGAATTACAACTATAACCAGAACAATGACTAGAACTATAACCATGACCAGAACAATGACTAGAATTATAATTATAATCACAACAATGACTAGAATTACATCTATAACAAGAACAAATTATATAAAGAACAATGGCTAGAAGTACAACCATAACCAGAACAATGACTAGAATTATGACTAAAATTATAACCAGAACAATGAGTAGAATTACAACCATAACAGAACAATGACTAGAATTATAACTAAAATTATAACCAGAACCAGAACAATGACTAGAATTACAACCATAACAGAACAATGACTAGAATTATAATTATAATCAGAACAATGACTAGAATTACAACCATAACCAGAACAATGACAAAAATTACAAAAGACCAATGACTAGAATTACATATATAACCAGAACAATGACTAGAATTACAACTATAACCAGAACAACGACTAGAATTACAACCAGAATAATGAGTAGAATTATAATTATAACAATGACTAGAATTACATCTACAACCAGAACAATGACTAGAACTACAACTATAACCAGAACAATGATTAGAATTATAATTATAACCAGAACAATGACTAGCATTACATCTATAACCAGAACCATGACTAGAATTACAACTATAACCAGAACAATGACTAGAATTATAACCAGAAACCAGAACAATGACTAGAATTATAATTATAACCAGAACAATGACTAGAATTATAATTATAACAATGACTAGAATTATAATTATAACCAGAGCAATGACTAACTAAAATTAAACCAGAACAATGACTAGAATTACAACCATAACCAGAACAATGACTAGAATTAGATCTATGATCTATAAACACTGGTGTGAATGCATGTGGCGTTGTACATTATATTGAGACGGAGGGAGGCGCCAGAACTGCAGCTGATAGAATGTGCGCTGTAGCACTATACAACGATATTTCTTCAAAAGCAGATCGTGGAGACATTTTACATAACCAGAATAATGACTAGAATTTTCATTTATAAGCAGAACAATGACTAGAATTGCAACCATAATAATTATAACGACTAAAATTACAACCATAACCAGAACAATGACTAGAATTATAATTACAACAAAACAATGAAAACAATGTTTATAATTATAATAAGAACAATGGCTAGAAGTACAACCATAACCAGAACAATGACTAGAATTAT
>NW_015536543.1:14597-17097 GCF_001515605.1 Sinocyclocheilus anshuiensis
GTGTAACTTTTTACTCCACAACACCAGTCAAATGCTTCCTTTTGTGATCTGATGTGGCTTCTTGTCACAGAATGAGGCAGAAAATATGTTCCATAGGCTACTTTAAAAATAATACATCGATTAGCAATGGATTATAAATATACTTAATTGTTATGAAAATACTAGAGATGGCTTGAATAACACAGATAAACTATATTGTCGCAGTCGAGTGTTTATTGTCTTTGTTTTATCGTTCAAAACGTTTATATGTTCTGTTTACTCAGTTACAGCTATAATAGCGATGCCTTTGTCCATATAAGGGATTTCCTGGAGGGTCATGAGTTCTGCTACTTCTGTGACTGAATATGTGAATGTTATGTGTGAGGGCGCCCACTGGTGTCCAGTATGAATGAAACAGAAATCATGTGTTTATAGTGCTAATGGCCAATCCATCATTTTTGGGGGAATTTTTCTTTATTTATATTTTTAGTAAGTATCGGTTCAGGCAACGTTTAGGCACCAGAACCATTTTAAAAGTATTGATTTGGCACCGGTATCGAAAAAAAACAAAAACGATACCCAGCCCTAGTTGTGAGATGTCATGATATCTATAACCAGAACCATGACTAGAATTACAACTATAACCAGAACAATGACTAAAATTACAACCATAACCAGAACACTGACTAGAATTATAATTACAATCAGAACAATGACTAAAATTACAAACATAACCACTACAAAGACTAGAATTACAACCATGACCAGAACAATGACTAGAATTACAACCATAACCAGAACAATGCCTACAATTATAACCATAACCAGAACAATGACTAGAATTATAATTATAACCAGAACAAAGACTAAAATTACAACCATAACCAGAACAATGACTAGAATTATAATTACAACAAAACAATGACTAGAATTACAACTATAACCAGAACAATGACTAGAATTACAACTATAACCAGAACAATGACTAGAATTATAACCAGAACCAGAATGACTAGAATTATAATTATTACCAGAACAATGAGTAGAATTACAACTATAACCAGCACAATGACTACAATTACAAAAGAACAATGACTAGAATTACATCTACAACCAGAACAATGACTAAAATTACAAAATAACAATGACTAGACTTACATCTACAACCAGAACAATGACTAGAATTACAACTATAACCAGAACAATGACTAGAATTATAACCAGAACCAGAACAATGACTAGAATTATAATTATAACCAGAACAATGACTAGAATCACAACCATAAGCAGAACAATAACTAAAATTATAATTATAACCAGAACAATGGCTAAAATTACAAAAGAACAATTACTAGAATTACATCTATAACCAGAACCATGACTAGAATTACAACTATAACCAGAACAATGACTAGAATTATAATTATAACCAGAACAATGACTAGAATTACAAAAGAACAATGACTAGAATTACATCTAAAACCAGAAGAATGACTAGAATTACAACCATAACTTATAATTATAACCAGAACAATGATTATAATTATAATTATAACCAGAACAATGACTAGAATTACAACCATAACCAGAACAACGACTAAAATTATAATTATAACCAGAACAATGACTAGAATTACAACTATAACCAGAACAATGACTAGAATTATAATTATAACCAGAAGAATGACTAGAATTACAAAATAACAATGACTAGAATTACATCTAAACCCAGAACAATGACTAGAATTACAATCATAACTTATAATTATAACCAGAACAATGATTATAATTAATAATTATAACCAGAACAATGACTAGAATTACAACCATAACCAGAACAATGACTAGAATTATAATTATAACCAGAACAATGACTAGAATTACAACCATAACCAGAACAATGACTAGAATTATAATTATAACCAGAACAATGACTAGAATTAGAAACGAACAATGACTAGAATTACAACAATAACCAGAACAATGACTACAATTACAACTATAACCAGAACAATGACTAGAATTATAACCATAACCAGAACAATGACTAGAATTATAATTATAACCAGAAGAATGACTAGAATTACAACCGTAACCAGAACTTTAACTATTACTGTAAAGATATCTAAAACAATAAACAAAAATATTACAACAATGACTGTAACCATATGTTATAACTATAAGAACAAAAACAACTAATGACAACTATAACCATCAGTACAACGTATAGCTAATGATAACGATTATGATACAAACTTTAAAGGTAACTATAACAATGACTTAAACATAAACAATAACTATAACGATAACTATAACCTTAACTAATGATAACTATGACAATAACTATAACAATTACTAATGACAACTAATGACAACTATAATTATTATATAACAATAAATATAACAACAACAACAATAATATGATATGACAACTGCAATGATATGATAATTATACCAGTAACTATAACCATTACTAATGATAACTATAACCATAATGACAATGATAATGATTATGACTATA
>NW_015536543.1:18761-22734 GCF_001515605.1 Sinocyclocheilus anshuiensis
TCACTCACTCACTCTCTCACACTCCCTCACACACACACACACACACACACAACTGTGAAGTCTCTGTTTGATCATATTTATACATCTCCCTCTTGAAATAATCGTTTGCTGGTTTTACTGTAGGCCGGATCACAGTGAGGCCTGTTTTTTAATATTTCATCGTGACTGTACTTTTTTTTTTTTTAGTAAATGTAACTTATTATCCTGCAGCTCTTCATATAAAGTTTTTCTGCATACATACACTGGAGTCACATAAAGCGATATATAGCAAATCTCACTGCTTGATTTATATCATCATGAGTGTAGCTACTGTATATTATCTTCCAGCTGTAATCTCACAAACGCCACTCTAAGGTATGAAGATATTACAGTTTTGCTTCTGCTGTTTGAGTGTCAGCTTTCAGAAACTGTGTGACAAGTAAAGATTCTGTGTGTAATACTGTTGAGTGAGTGTTAGAGAGTGTGTGTGTGTGTGTGTGTGTGTGTTTGTGTGTGTTTGTATGAAGTCTCTCTCGCTCTGCGCCGTACGGAGGTGTTTGTTTGTTTGTGTTGGCGTGTCTCAGGTGTCTGGAGTGTCGCTCGCTGCGGTGCGTCTGGCAGGAGCGTCTGGCAGGTATAAACAGGTGTGAATGTGACGGTGTGGCCTGCAGGGGGCAGAGCAGGAGAGAATCTTCCCTTCAGTCGCTCGCATTATTCCCCCTGAGCAGCAGGACATGAAGATTCTCATCAAACCTACAGGTCTTAAATCAGGCAAAAGCTAAATATCTCTGTATGTTTGGTCAAAATCAGGACAGATGCACACAGCAGTTAGATAAATAATAATAAATAGTGTAGATAGGATAGATGCTATTTACATTAAGTGCATTATTAAATGGATGCCACCTTATTGGAACAATAAGCCCTCCCTACACTTACCCTAACCCTACCCGATACTTTATTTTCAACTTTTCGATTATTTCCTTCATTTTTATTGAAAACAGCACACTTTACCCTCTACACCACTGGAGGTGTTGATTGTCAATCGTCCTTTGTAGTGTTGTCTAGCCCAATCACATGTTGGTGGGCGGAGTTGCTGTAAATAGCTTCTGCCAGCAAGGTGGGATGTTTGCACTAACTGTACATAGACACGCCGTAATAGGCAATCAAATAAACCACAAGAATGCAATGTATGGCACTTAGAGTAAATGTCTTCAAAGTGGAAATGGCTTATTAATGTAATAAATATTTTTATTTTAATAATCTCAGCATATTATATAAATTGTCTGTTTGGGAGGTTGATGCTGCATAAATTTCCCTGTGAAAGGACAAACAAAGATATTACTACTACTACTACATTACTACTACTGAGAGAGAGACGTTTTCTACAGACATTAAATTGATTGGACAAATGAGTTTCCACACCAAATCAGGCAAAAATAAACATCTGTGCATTTGGACAAATTCAGGTCAAATCTGCTAAAAGATGCACCTTGCGTCTTTAAAAAACAATGATGAAATAAAATGATGGAATTAAGGTAACACTTTATGTTAAGGTGTCCTTGTTACACGTTACATGTCCTAAATAATCCTGTGGTTTTTCTGTGGTACAGAAAAAAAAACACAATTTCTACATGCAAAAGTTAGTTCAGACAATAATAATAAAAAAAAATTAAAAAAAAAATTCTATATTGGTACTCAATTTGAGCTTGTAGAAGTTAAAGCGTAAATATAAATGTTATAAAATGAAGTAAAACCTACTCGACTTTTCTGATACTGGTGTTTCCATCATGCACTGGGGCATGAATAATTAACAAGGTTGATTTTCCAGCTGTATTTACACTGTTTTATCATTGCTTTTGTTGTTAGGTTTAGTAACTTTAAAAGATTTGACTTAATTCTATAAGTGAACCTATGTATAATTGTGTAATATTTACTTAATCTAAAGTCCTCTGAGTCCTCTGCACAATCTGACTTTGCTGCAGCCTAGAATTAAACTGCTGGCTTCGTCTGGCCAGAGGAGAACGACACACTAATTCCCTGTTTGGTTACATTTTATTATTATAGTCCACTTTCGACATTCTTTAGTCAGAGATTCTGACTGATGCATAATTGGTTCTGCGTTAATAAAAATGTAAAACATTAATGGCATTTGTTCTTCTTTTGTAATTGGCTTTGGATGAAAAAGTGTCCGCTGAGCGCATGAACAAAAGCTTAAAGCATTCACTGAAGGTCTGCTCAAAGCGAGCGATGGTGTCGGTTCATGGGCTGGTCTCATCGGAGAAAACCCGTCTCAGGTCTGACACCGGATCAGCGAGAGGATGATGAGGAGGCGGTCAGAAATCAGCTTGAGCCAATTACAGCGGGATGAGTGACGAGCTGCTGTAATCTCTAATTACTTCAATCAATTTAAGAGCAGCGCCACTCATCTGAGGAGCTATTAGGAGCAGCGCGAGTGTGTGAGGCGCTAAAGTGGGTTATTCGCCGCCCGTGTGTGTGTGTGTGTGTAGGCCGTGATATGTAGGTTGGAGGATCCAGAGTTTGTGGGGTACAACAGAGACCAGAGGCGAGAGTTCGGCCCATTTGGGTCGGCCCAGTTTCTTAAAGTGGGACTGTGCTCCACTACCTGAGCTCTCCTCTGAGAGAGAGTGTGTGTGTGTGTGTGTGTGTGTGTGTGTGTGAGGCCAAACGCTAATGACGTGCAGGACACAAGCTCGTACTCGGAGCAAAACGTTTCTGCTCACAACACATGAAGTGCAACCGTTTCACTGCAGCGGTGGATTATTTTTGAGGCATTTAAAAGCATGAAATGATCTGCTCACATCACAGACGCATTTAAGAAGTAAAGATTGCTGTCAGTACTACTGAAGCCAACAGATGATTTTAATGAATATATTAGAAATTATACTTGCTAAAAGTTTGGAATAACTATGTTCCTGAAAGAAGTCTCTTCTGCTCACCAAGGCTGCATTTATTTGATCAAAAATAGTGTAAAATATTGTGAAATATTTGTAAAAATTAAAACAGCTGTTTTCTATGTGAATATCTGTTCAACTGTATTGTATTTCTGTGATCAAAGCTGTATTTTCAGCATCATTACTCCAGTCTTCAGTGTCACATGATCTTCAGAAATCATTCTAATATGCTGATTTGCTGCTCAAGAAACATTTCTGATTATTATCAATGTTGAACACAGCATTTCAATTATTTTAACATCATCGCTACTCTGCATATTTTCTCTTATTTGCTTTCTGTCCTAGTTTATGCACATTGTTTTGCACAGTTAACCTGAATGCAGCTGTGAAAATCTAGACTTAGAAAAGGGGTCAAAAAAATTATTACACGTTTTCTGAAATGCTCAAATATACATACAGTATGTGGCATTATCTGATTAAATATGCAGTAATTTGCATACACTGGATGAACAAAGCCAGATTAAAAATTCATGTTTGATATTTTTCCAGAGGGGGTTTTGAATTTCTATTTTTATCACTCCAGAAATCAGAAAATACTGACACTGAAATACTGGAATAAAATGTTGTAAAAATACAGGCAAATGATATATGAACAAACCCCTCAGTAAAAGCCTTCAGAGTATAGAGAGGAATAAAACGGAAAAGTTTATTGTATTCCTCTAGTCTGATACAACACATCTCGACCAAATGATTTATTGATGATATCATTTTTACCTTGTACAAAACCCTGAAGAGGGACAGACACAGACACACACACACCAGCTCTGTCATGAATGAATCCTGCAGTGTGTGCTGAATGAAACCAGAACAACTACAACACAAACACACACAGAGCTGTGGATCTAGAGAAGCCTCTAGAACAGAACAGGAGCGTGTGTGTGTGTGGGTGGGGGGGATAAATCTCACTCTCCTTTACACACTCAATGACAACCACACACACACACACACACTCACCGAACAGTGCACACGTCCTCCGGCGTCCCTTTCACATTCACCTCTGCTGAACGGGCTTCACTCTGCAT
>NW_015536543.1:22806-23890 GCF_001515605.1 Sinocyclocheilus anshuiensis
CTGAACCGGCTTCACTCTGCATTTAGTCCAATTGTAAAAGAGCAGAAAGAGGCGCGTGTGTTTGCTCATCTGGAAACGCGGCGCAGTCCAGACTCATGAATGAAGCGAGCGAGTCTCCTCGGGAGAAACAGAAGAGAAGAGCTGCATCCAAACGCTCATCCAGCGCGATTCCTCTCAGACATAGATATGACACGACCGCGGAGAGACACTGAGGATGATGGAGGGGCTCACACACACACTCACACGCACACTATATGTGGTCTGATGACACTCTCTATTATTGAACAGATTAATTACTCACACACACACACGCGCTGGTGCATGAATAAAGAGCGGCAGATCAATGAATGAAAGACAGGGAAAGATGAGCAGGGAGAACAGAGATGATGGTTGTGTGTGTGTGTGTGGCTTATGTGTACAAACACACACACACAGGTGAGAGACCAGTAGAATGAAGAGAGAGAGACAGGCAGAGAGACAGGTGAGTGTATTATAATGTGTGTTCGTGATCACACACACACACAGCTGACTGAGGTAAGACACACGTCTCTCTCTTTACGTCACATTACTGCATGTGTGTGTGTGTTCATGTGTGTGGTTTGCAAACAGAACACACACACTACAGTGAACACAGATCAACCTACCTACAATCAAACAATCAAAGGAGGAAGAGGAGGACAAAAGAAGAAGAAGAAGAGGTAAGACCACACAGTCCCTCCGCCAGCTCCGCTCACAGATCAGAGAAATTATAAATGAGATAGATGGAGAAATAGACGAGCAGGCAGATGACGGACAGCGCGAGCAGATGAGAGGAGAAAGCGCCTCCCACGACCACGATGAGGAAGAAGAAGAACAAAAAACGAAAGAAAAAGGCGAATAGTCCGGCCGCCTCCGTGCTGCTGCTCGTTTGGAGGTTGCGTGTGTCCCTCCCTCTGATGCCTGGCGAAAACACCTGCTCGCAACACACACACTCACATGCTGCTGTCAGGACACACACACTGCATCTGTATGACTGCGCCAAACACACACACACACACACTCACACACTCCAGCACTGCTGCCGGTAAGAGTGCAGACACCTCTC
>NW_015536543.1:24187-26515 GCF_001515605.1 Sinocyclocheilus anshuiensis
GTCTACTTTTATTTGTGTGCACTCACAATATCAACAAAACGTTGTGCTTTTATAAAATAAAGAAATCAAACATGATGCGCTTTCTGCCGTCTCGGTCTTGAACAGGAGCGCTTCACAAAAATGAACCGAAACTCAGCCAATACATGCCTCACAGACATGATAAATATATCTATAGAACTCTTTAAATTACTAGTCATCACGTTTTTAGACCATTTCAAGTTTTATTTTGACATGACATAAAGTAGTAGTATCTAAGCGGGAGAGTTGTTTACTTACTTTATAATTAAACACCATCATTTTCTTCATTCAGGCCGAGAGCTCACACGAAAACAAGTGGCGGGATTTATCGCATGAAGCAATCACATTCAATCATAACCTCCTTCCATTAATAACCTCCTCTCACGTGACTTTCCCCCATTCACTCTCAATTACAACCCAGAAAAGTCACGGCACGCTAAGGGGTCTCTGCTGAAAGTCTATGGACTGAAGGGAGGCAAGCCTCCGCTGTAACTTTACCTGCGGGTGTTGCTGTTGCACAGTGCTACTTTATAAAAACTAGGGGTGACCCTGAATAGTCGAAGATTCGATGCTTCGATATGAGGAGCCTGATTCGACTACCAATCTCACAGTCGAATATTCACGGGGTGTTATGATCATGCCATTTTGGCTATATGGGGGATGCTCAAATGTCTGATTTCACATAGAATTACTGGTTTTCTCCCAATAAGTTAATATACAGCCTATTAAAATAATGCTTTCCATAATCCATGACCGATAGAGGAGCATCTTGGCAGGGATTTAAATCTTTAACAAGACTCAAACTGACACAGGCTGAGTGAAAGACTGGATTTTTCACTCGATCAGGTAGGGTACAAGTGATTTCAAAACATTTCAGCCGGTTTATATATATATATCGTGTATATATTATTTATCTCGTATAAGATGCATTTGTTTGAGTTGTGCTGCAGTAAAGCGCTTCATTGTAATACTACAGGGCTCAGTCGGGGGACCAGTTCTATAATAATATATAATATTATTTATTATCAGTTATTTATATATTATTGAGTTGTTTCGGGTGGGGATAAATTAAACGCGTTCTGCGATGACGTCATAATCGTGTTGCATTGTGGTCTATGGAGCGGCCTGAAGTGTGTATATGTGCGTCATATGCACAGTTCCGGTCGCTCCACTTGTCTTCACCACCTGGCTATGCTGTTGTAAAATGTTGAGAGATTCAAACAAAAAGTAATAAAAAATAAAACAAAATAAAAAATAAAGACCGCAAGTGACGTCTCTAGCGGAAGCGCAAGTGTCTGAGAGTGCAAGTCTGAGAATGCAAGTGCAAGGCTGCAGCCAAACCCTCTTGCGAATATTCGCGGTGTGTTATGATCATGCCATTTTGGCTATATGGGGGATGCTCAAATGTCTGATTTCACATAGAATTACTGGTTTTCTCCCAATAAGTTAATATACAGCCTATTAAAATAATGCTTTCCATAATCCATGACCGATAGAGGAGCATCTTGGCAGGGATTTAAATCTTTAACAAGACTCAAACTGACACAGGCTGAGTGAAAGACTGGATTTTTCACTCGATCAGGTAGGGTACAAGTGATTTCAAAACATTTCAGCCGGTTTATATATATATATCGTGTATATATTGGAAGTGTGCATATACAAGACATTTTATTAAAAAGTGCATAATTTTAACAAAAATGTTTGCAAGCGCTGTCTGCACCGATAGACTTCGAATCCCGGCTCGCGGTGACCTGTCAGCTCTAAACTGTCTTAACATAAAAAAATGGCAAAAACACCAAAATAAAATAAATAAATAAATAACTTTGCAAATGCTCTAGACCAGTGGTTCTCAACCCGCGGCCCATCACGAATTCAAATGCGGCCCACCGTGCTGAACACAATAAAAAAAAAAATACTTTAATATCGTGTATATATTATTTATCTCGTATAAGATGCATTTGTTTGAGTTGTGCTGCAGTAAAGCGCTTCATTGTAATACTACAGTGATTATCTCTTCAGCGCAGAGCGAGCAGGACAAACAACAATGCAGAATATTAATAACTATGACTGGGACTGTCATATACATAACTATTTTCAGACATGAGCAGTACTCACATAGCCTAATTAACGTTACGTATTTAAAGTAACGACCAAGTGGCCAGCGGCAGACAATGAGCATATGTTTGATCAATTGAGCCTTCTCAAGTCATCACGACTTGACTGAAATAAAATCTATAGATATAAAACAGTTCAAGCGTATAACAATGTTTAAACGTTAAACCTAGATAAATGTGCGCTGTATCCAATAGT
>NW_015536543.1:26579-28637 GCF_001515605.1 Sinocyclocheilus anshuiensis
TTCTGCACGTTGTTGCGTGAAGAACGGGTCCACAAAACAAGTTCATTCAGAGCCACAGACACGCATTCGGGGCATTTTGTGCAGATAGCCTATAAGTCGTAAAATTAACGTTATGTTGTATAAATAATGAAGCATATTCTATTTGAGATAAATGATTAGTTAAATCACATTGATTAAAAACCTGCTGCTTCACTCTTCTGGTCATCTTCAGCGCGCACAGCTCAAAACAGAAATGCAGAACATTAATAACTACTGTCATATACATAATGTTATAATGAGAGCACTATTGTAAAACATATTTTGTGAATTCTTAGGGTTTCGCTGATGTTTAATGTTAACTATCTTTTTAATCAAAATATAAAACATTATTTACCCTGTTTGTATCTGCGAGGCGTCCGTTAAACATTTTCTCTGTGTGTTAACGTAATTATGACTGTCGAATGTCTGACTAGACTCTTGGTAATGTACCGCAGGTGGACAACCAAAATGTCTATTACTGCCACGTGTACCGCCGCCGCAGGGTTACGACGTTAACTGCAAGTCAGTCGCGTGTTAAAGTCGTTCACGAAACTACCGCCAGGTGGCACAAAGGGACAGATGCATCAAAAAATAATAATTACATTTACACAAAGGCTCTTACTGCATGTTATGGTTATTAAACAGTCATTATGAAAACCATTAAAACTACACAATTTCCTTATGTTGTATTAAGGGGCTTTCATTTCGATCTACAGGCTAATGAAAGTTTTTAAATGAAAAATCCTGACCTTGGCCGTTGGCCCACTGTACAAGGCTGCATGTTCATGAGACTTTATTTGTGTTGCAATTTACTCTGACTCACACCATAAAAAAAAAAAAAAACCTTGAACAAAATAAGTTGTGAGAAATCAAGAATAATAAGCTAAAACTGTGACATGAAAAACTAGAAATCGTACAAAAAGTAGGATATTAGCCATAAAAAATAAAACGATTGAAAAGGTGGCTTATTGTTGAGTGTTATAGGCTAGGCCTAGTTTCTGGCCTTTTTTAACACATTTTATTCCCATATACAGAGCCTAAAATTATGTCCATTAATTAAGAAATGTATCACTTGTTATCGTTCCTTTGTGTTAATTAAAATGTGTTTAAATAATAATTAATCCATTTAAAATAAATAAATGAAAATAATAATAAATAAATAAATAACACTGATAATAATACGGTTTGTATACAGAGTTTGGCTGTGCGGGAGATTGGGGGAATTCGTAAAATGTAAAAAAAAGAAAAAGAAAAAGAAAAAAAGAATTAGACAACACAATACAACTTAAGAATTTTGTAATTTAATTAGAAAACCAACCCCTGATTCCCAACATTCGTTTCCAAACACAGAAATCAGGTAGAGCCCTGCACGGGCCTCAAACCTACCCAGATAGCATGTAGTAATCGGCCCGAGCTCGGCTGCCCCTCGGCGCCTTCGGCTCAGACTCGGCATCGGCGAGTGTTGCGTAACCGGCCCGAGTCTGGCTGTAGAGTCCGGGCCACTTCTGCCAATGACTCGGCTCGGTTCAGTCATAGACGGTTACAATAATATAACAATAATTATCATAAAACTGTTTTAAACTCACTTAATACCCTGACAGTATCTTACAATGTTAACTACATGTTTAATGTCGTGAATTTGTCAAAAACAAAAAATATCTGCAGTAAAACTTAAATAATAAAACAATATTAAAAGAGTGTTTTATAGGACTGAACATTCTCTAATATTCATAAGAATAGCAAATCTATATTTATGTAACGCAGCAGGTCATTCTTTTATACGCTTGCTTGTATGCATTTTAAACGCGCTTCATTGCGCTCTAGGTGATTCATTCACCTTTAACTCGCGCAGCATGGGCGCAGTCTCGTACCTGTGCTCGTGAGTGCTGTCCTCCATGTTTGTGCGGTTTGGATGCAAATAAAACAATGGATTATCATTATTTACCAAGAAATGTGGATGTATGGGGTCATTTCGATACAGCAATACTGGCAAGCATCTGTCACGTTGCACACACACACGAGGGACGAGGAGACGCTGGA
>NW_015536543.1:29502-36999 GCF_001515605.1 Sinocyclocheilus anshuiensis
CTCCTCCATATGGGGACGTGGAGGAGCGCACGGGAAAAAAAGGGGCAAAACAAAAACTTACAAAAACCGGAAATCAAACACGGGGAAGGGATGCCGCTTACTGTTCGGTCCGCTGTTCTGTCACGTTGCACACACACACGAGGGACGAGGAGACGCTGGAGAATATGTTGACAAGACTTTATTTGCACCAAGGAACCAAGGGAGACGAACACAGGAAGACGTTCACACGAAGTCGTACACGAAAACGTACAACAGCGGACAGAGAACTTGGGACTGGGAACACATTTTATACACACACACACAGGAGGAGGGGATGACGAGACACACCTGGGAGCAATAAAACCAAGGGAAACACCTGGGACAAATGAAATAAACTAATCAGGACAGGAACAGGAAACTAACCAAATAAGGGCATGGGAAGGCACATGGGGAGCAGGACACACACAAAACATGGAACAGAGTCTGACAGCATCGTTGTATATAATAATATGTAGCTTATAAATGTAATAATAAGCTAGTTTCAGTGATTTTAAGACGAGAAATGTACTGCAATCATATTAATATGCATCAGTATGCCTGAGATCATCTGCAATAGCTCTGCCCTCTTTTACAGTTGATAAATGTAAGCGGACTGTACTTCTACAGATGCTCACAGTTATCGGTTTAGAGATGCTTCTTCACTCAGCATGTAGAGACACACAAGAATAAATTATTATTTCTCTTAATGTGTTGCAAATTTCTTTTAATATTTCTGTTTTGTAGTAATGAAGAGAAGTGTCATCGCTGAAGAAATGGCAGATGTCCTCAGACACCTGTGAACACTGAGCAGTGCTTGGAGTCCAAGACAGTGGACATCATCTTTGTTATACCGGTACTTCTCTGATTGGACTAGCAAGGAGCAGTTAGAGCCAATGAAATAGTTGCTAAGTTCAAGTAAATGTCAGCATGACCATTTCACCATGTTATTTTCTGCAGCAACTGTGGGAAATCCTAACTGAAGGGACCTACTGTTCAACAGCAAGCTTTGGATCTGCTGAATGTGTATTTATAAAGCACTTTATTGCAGCGTTCACTGTTATTTTTCTGCACAGTGATGACCAGTGAGAAGTGATTTTATTAATTTACTTAAAAGTATAGTTAACCCAGAATTCTGCCATCAACATGAGGGGGAGTAAATGATTTTCCTTTTAGGGTGAGCTCTCCCTTTAATTTGCATGCTACACACTAATATTATTAATGCTGGGCACAGCCACTTATTGTGCTGTCATTGCAGTTAGTGCTGTAAATAGTCTGTCAAACAACAGGTAGAACATATATATTTAATTTCATTCAGTTTGGCGCATTATGTTAGACCTTTAGTAATAGATGCTTGTATATTTGTTGCTGTTTACAGGTGCAGAAATGACAGCTCACAAAAACAATAATATCACCGGATTAAGATGCGGAAAGACACAGTTACACCACCACAACCATAAATCCTGAGCGATTTGAAAATGAGCAACAACCAAGGAACAGTAATCATTGTTTCACTGAAAAATTATCCATGGTAATAGTTGTAAATTATTAGATAATTAGATAAAAGTACAAAATGTGTTTAATTTCAAAACTTTGCCATTTACCAATGTGTTGTTCAAAACACTTACAATAAGGTATCATTAGTTAACATTAGTAAATGTTGAAACTAAAATTAACTCAAAATGAGCCATACATTTGTTACAGTTTTAATCTGTCACTGTGTCACGAATCCTGTCCATGGACTTCCGTCCAATTGCCACCAGAGGTCACCCTTCCGTTACATTGACTGTCACACTACACAAACTGTTGCATGTCATCCCGGACTACATATCCCAGCATCCATTGCACTGATTACACACACAGTTGCTGCCAATCACACACCCTGCACAAGCCATGGACTTCCTCTCTCTCACGGCCGAGTATTGTTTGCGCATATCGCTCAGTTAGTGATAGCAACGTTACGGAGCCCTTTTCCTCATCTCGTATTTGCCTCATTGTGTTATTTGATTGCCTGGTTGCCTGATTCTCTGCCTGCCTTGGATTTCTCTCGCCTTATCGTTTGGACTCTGTTTGCCCCTTTACTGGACTATCGCCTGTTTGTGGATTACCCGTTTGCCTTGCCTTACTTGCTTACTGTTGTTTTTAATAATGTATTAGTAAATGTTGAAATTAACATCAACTAATGTTAATATATGCTTTAGAAGTTTTTGCCATTGTAGGATCTCTGTCTTCGAATGGACCCACTTACACTATTGAGTCACACATGAAACAATCACATTCCATTGAGACAAACTGAGGAGCACCCTATGCAGCCATCTGCGTTCAGATTCGAGTCCTTTCAAAACCTGAGCTAGAAATAAAATTAACGATTAATTCCCTTATAGAATTAACGACTTACAAATGAGTTAATTTCATTACACCATTGTTGGTTCATGTTAGGTAGGTAACATCACGACTTGCTTAAAATAAAATCTGTAGATATAGAACACTTAAAGCATATTACAATGTTAGTTTAAACATTTAAAAGTGCACTGTTAGGCGTATATCTAAGCGTTTGCGTGGAGAGTGGAAGTTGAAGCGTGAATATTAATGCACGGAGGCGCCAGTGCGATCACTTCATTCTGTTCTTCATAACAGTTGAAACAACTTGAAGTACGCCGTCATTTTTGCTCATACCGATAAGACTAATATTTAATTCGGAACTGTAAATGGTGTACCCTTATTTTTGTGTGCACTCACAATATCAACAAAACGTTGTGCTTTTGTAAAATATAGAAAATAAACCGGATGTGCTTTGTGCCATCTCTGTCTACGTAAACAGGGACATGTCGAACTCGGGCTGAAATGTAAAGCTCTAAAGTCAGGTGCAGTTTAGCTTTGCCGTGTCCGAAACTGATGGTTTATATTCACAATAAGCTACAGAATACATGTAAGACTGAACCCATGAAGGGCTAATAATGACAGTAAGACGTAAATAATGTGTGATCGTGCTTCGGTTCATAGGAAACGACTTTAAAAAAGTCGTAGTTATTATTACAGCAAAAATGTGTTTTTGTTCCATTATACATTTTTTATGTGAGGTTGAAAAATAAACGGTGCTATTATCATCAGTGCTATAAGTCAGTTTTTCTTGGTGTGAACGGGGCTTAAGACGTTAATAATGTATGATCGCGTTTTGGTTCATATTTAAGAAACGACTTAAAAAAAGTCGTAGTTATTATTACAGCAAAAATGTGTTTTTGTTCCATTAATAATTTTTATAAACGGTGCTATTATCATTGGGGCTATAAGTCAGTTTTGCTGTAGGCTATTCATCAAATGCAGCATCAAAAAGCAGCGTGCTCACTGGCAGTCCAGTTCATATGAAAAAAATAAATAAAAATAATAATAATCATTTGAACACTATAATAAACACACAAGAATTATCTGCATGATGACAGTTATTTGTATTATTGCGAAGTGAGATGAATGAAGAGCGCGTCTGTCTTGCGTGCGCAAACACACAATGGAAAAGGGAAGTTGGTTTTTCAAATTAATCCAGAGTCGAGTGGTAGAAGGTTAGTCAGTTATTTCAGCGACACAGGTTCAAATCCCGGATTGTGGTGTTTTTTTTTATTTTTTATAATAAAATGATATATAAAATGATTAATACAGACGTGTGTATTCTGCAGTTTGCTAGTTTGTTACACCATTTTTTTCTTTTAGATAGAGCATGTCAATTTTACACTGAGCAACCAGTAGTGTGACTGAATTCAGTCCAGCTGGAGGGGGTTGGGGTTTGGGGGTAGTTAGCTTCATCGTGGGGGTGTTGAAATAAAGGTGTGAATCTCTTGGTCTTTCATGCGGAGAGTGTCTAATGAGCATTTCAAACTTGCAGAGCAGCTTTAGGCAAAGTGTCTGTTTTAGGACAAATGCCTCGTTTGGTTTGGCTTTTGCAATTTTTGCATAGTATTACATACAATATAATATGGTTTTGTTTTTTTCTCAGGAGACATGAGGCGCCTCTGAGAGAGAGACACGCGCGCGCCTGCCAAAGAGACAAAAACTTTTGTTCTTAATTTATATGCTGCTTTGTACAATTTTCAGTTTTGCACTGTTTTAATTGCATGTGGCAACACTGCAGTCGTTTAGGCAATACAATTTAAAAATATATATTGCAGTAATAAGAAACTGTCCCGAGACATCATGTAGGCCTAATTATTTTTAGTTTCATTGTTGGGCAATTCCAGCGTTACTGACGTGACATTCGCAGTCAAAACCTGAAATATAAACTCTCACAGAATGTATTCATTACCAATATATTGAACCATCTCTTTATGTTTTTCTCAATCCCAAACAGAGTCCAGACATCAGAAAAGTATCCGTCTATAAACGTGTTTTATAGGCTATTTTAGATTTGGGAAATACACATGCGTTACGGACGTGACAAAAAAGACCCGAGTTTTTGGAAGACAACATATTTTGTAGACTTTCTGTGATTTACAATGCACAAACCAGAAGCAACAAAGATGTCATCCAAGGTTGGCAGAACATACTTTTCGCGAATGACGGCTTTGTTCAGTCGTTTGAGGTCGACACATACTCTAACGTCTCCGTTCCTTTTGATGACTGGCACCATTGGGGCACAGCATGGAGTAGCCTCAAAAACCTCTTCAATCACAACCAGCCGTTCCTTTCTGTCCAATTCCTGTTTTACCTTCGTAAGCTTTGGAATTGGTACTCTACGAGCTGCATGAACACTGTATGGCTCCGCTGTACTTTTAAGCATTATTTTAAGTGGTTCTCATGCCATCAGTCTCACAGAGCCAAACACACTCTCTGTTATTTCGTCTATTCTTTTTATTAGCCCCATTTGAATTGCAGCACTGCGTCACAGCAAATTTCCAACGTGGGCTCCTCTCACCACATATGCATTTTTCAAGTACATTTTTTTTTTTACGCTTACTTTTGTTCTCATCTGGCCCATACACCCCAGCTTGCCACCAGGACTGTTCAGTATGACATTTGTTTTGCTCAGTGGTATCTTATTTTTCAGGCTTTCATAACTTTTCTTGGATATTACAGTGAAATCTGCACTAGAGTTTTATTACAGTGGCAGTCTTTGAATCTTTGTTCCACTCCAGCCTTTCGCCTGGCCTTTCAAATGGGAAACTTAAATAACAAATAAAAAACAATGCAAACAGCATTTTACCCGATTTAGTCCTACACTTAAAATTCACTTTTATTTCTTCACCAATAAATACTGTTTTTTCACTAAATGTTTAGATTTTATAAAATTATTGTGCACTCATGATTTTTGTAGAGTGACTTTTGCTGCTGAATTATCAACTAACCTAGATTATAATATTATTTTTGTGTTAATTTTGAATACAATTTGTTACCTGAAGAAATCCTGATGTTCCTGTCTGACTTGTTTAAACACACTCATGTGATCATAAACTCCACCCTCTTACAGCTCTTACCAGGAAGAGACTGACGTGTTATTTCTGCTTTCTGTCACACTGACTCTCTTCTCTACTGACAAAAGCAATAAAGAATCAGCCATCAGTGAAGAACCAAGAGAAACTCTTTACAGAAGGATCTTTGTGAAGGTTGTTTCTGAATAGATAGCAGATCTTTGTGATTCTCGAGGTGATTCGTTTTTCAAACTGTCATTCAGAAAGTGAAAGTAAAGTTTAGATCGCTGGAGCTCAAAGAGTGAAAATGGCTTCTCTATCTGAAGATGATTTTTCTTGTCCTGTATGTCAGGAAATCTTCAAGAATCCTGTTCTTCTGTCATGTAGTCACAGTTTCTGTAAAGGGTGTCTTCAGCAGTTCTGGAGAACCAAGAAAACTCAGGAGTGTCCCGTCTGCAGGAGAAGATCCTCAAAAGCTGATCCTTAATAAACTTGTGTGAGTCGTTCCTGAAGCAGAGAAATGAGAGGCGTTCATCAGGATCTGAGGAGATCTGCAGTTTACACCAACTGCATGCTGTTTTAAAAGTCCTGTTTAAGTGTTGATTTGATTGATCAGAGCTGGTTACATTTACATTTACATTTATTAATTTAGCTTTTATCCAAAGTGACTTACAATTGAGGAAAACAACAAGCGATTCATCATAAAGAGACAAATAAACAGAGGCAGTGCTCGTAATACAAAGTTTCAGGCATTGTTCAGATTAGTACAAGATGGACTGGGGGATTAAATCAAGTCAAATGGTGACGAAAGAGATGAGTTTTCAGCTGTCGCTTGAAAATTGTCAGGGATTCAGCATTCCGGATAGGGGTGGGAAGATCGTTCCACCAGCCAGGAATGGTGAACGAGAATGTTCTGGAAAGTGATTTTGAGCCTCTCTGTGATGGTACCACGAGGCGTCGCTCACTAGCGGATCTCAGACTTCTGAAGGGGATGTAGATTCGTAGTAGTGAGTGGAAGTAGGCGGGTGCTGACCCTGTAGCTGTTCTATATGCAAGCATCAATGTCTTGAACTTGATGCGAGCCGCAACCGGTAGCCAGTGAAAGGAGATAAAGAGAGGTGTAACATGGGCTCTTTTGGGCTCGTTGAAGACAGTCGTACCGCTGCATTCTGAATCATTTGTAGAGGTTTGATTGTGCTTGATGGAAGTCCAGCCAGAAGAGCATTGCAGTAGTCCAGCCTAGAAATGACAAGGGCCTGGACAAGAAGTAGTGCATCATGCTCCATTAGAAAGGGCCTGATCTTTCTGATGTTGTGCAATGCAAACCTGCAAGATCGAGCAGTCTTTGCAATGTGGTCTTTGAAGGTCAGCTGGTCATCAAAGATTACACCAAGATTTCTGAAGAAAGTCGATGGGGTAATTGTAGAAGAACCTAGCTGGATGAGAAATCATACTGTAGAGTTGGAGTGGCAGGGAAGACAAGAAGCTCAGTCTTTGCCAGGTTGAGCTGTAGGTGATATTCTTTCATCCATGCCGAGATGTCCGCCAGGCAGCCTGAGATCCGTGCAGCAACCGTTGGATCATCTGGTTGAAATGAAAGATAGAGCTGTGTGTCATCAGCATAGCAGTGGTAGAAGCCATGGGCCTGTATGATGGGACCCAGTGATGTAGTGTGTATGGAGAAGAGGAGGGGTCCAAGAACTGATCCCTGAGGAACCCCAGTGACCAGTTGATGTGCTTTGGATGCCTTTCCTCCCCAAGCCACCCTGAAAGACATCCTGTTTTATGGCAGGTTTTAATTTCTGAATTAATCTAGTATGAGATGTTCACAAAAACAGAAGAAATCTGGCAAATACTTTTGCACTGCATTATATGATCATATCATTGTACTGTCTTCTCTTGTTTTTTCACTGTAATCTGGTGTTTTATGGATTTTTTTGTTCAATTCTAGGAGGAGCTCAATATAGCACTGCAATCATTACAGAAGAAACTAAAACACAATGAAGAAATGAAAATGAAAGGAGAGTTTGAGAAAACAGTTCAACACATCAAGGTGAGGAGACAGAACCCAGAGAGATTGTCATCA
>NW_015536543.1:37022-50004 GCF_001515605.1 Sinocyclocheilus anshuiensis
GAGGAAACAGAACCCAGAGTCATTTTCATCACAGCTGTAGATCACTAAATACAGTTATGACCTGATATATTTAATATAATGGACTCCAGCTGATTATTTGTGTAAATGACGAGCATCAATCTGCTTCTGGATGCGTTATATGTCTGTATCTGAGTTTCTCTCAGGTCTGAATGATGTGATTGTGTTGATGTGTGTCGATGGAGACGATTGAAGTGAATGTGGTTTGATTTCAGTCTCAAGCTGAGCACACAGAGCGTCAGATTAAACAGCAGTTTGAGAAGCTTCATCAGTTTCTCAGAGATGAAGAAGAAGCTACAATCACTGCACTGAGGGAGGAAGAGGAGCAGAAGAAGCAGATGATGAAGGAGAAGCTGGAGGAGATGAACAGACACATCTCAGCTCTTTCACACACAATCAAAGACACGGAGGAGATGATGAAAGCCAGTGACGTCTGCTTTCTGAAGGTCTGATTTCAGATGATTGATTGATTGATTGATTGATGATTGATTGAGTTGTTGATGATCAATGGTGTGTTTGTTCTGCAGGAGTTTCCAGTCTCAATGGAAAGGTGAGTGATCTGCTGCTGTCTCTGCTCTCTCTGCTTCTGATCCAAAGCCACTGCAGTTCTGATCCTGAATGTTCTTCCAGAGTCCAGATCTCATCACAGCCGGATCCACAGACTCCTTCTGGAGCTTTGATTCATGTGCCACGTTACTTGGGCAACCTGCCCTTCAGAGTCTGGACGAAGATGCAGGACATGGTCCAGAACAGTGAGTCTGACTGCAGAAGATCTGAGCTCGCATACACACACACTGGAAATGATGCAATATTGACAGATTTCAGCATTATGTGTGAAGAACCAGATCATCTGCTGCACCAAAATCAGCAGCTTCACTTTAGAAAGGGGTGTAAAAAGTATTCAAAAACTAAACTCAAGCTAAAGTACAGATACTCTGTGAACATTTTACTTAATTAAAAGTACAAGTAAATGGCCAAAAACATACTTGAATAAAAGTAAAAGAGTAAGATTTTAAATTGTACTCAAGTATTAAAAAAGTAGATGATCTTCTGAATGCAAAGTGAAATAGCTCCAAAATAAACTGCATAAAATGTTTTGTCAGACAGACAAACACAAGTTAAATTTAAAGGGAGAAAAGCAAATGCAGTGTGCACTGATCAAACACATCTATCTAGTGCAACAACAACAATTAAAATGCAGCACAGTGGAGCAGAAACAAATCCATCCTTCACACCTTAATGCCATCCCATACGTGTACCACTTTCTTTCTTCAGATGAACACAGACTGAGAGTTTAGGAAAAATAGTCAATCTTTCTGCACATAATGCAAGTGTACGGCATGAACAAAGATGATGCTTCAAAAACTACACACAGAGAAGACGACAGTAACTCATATTATTATTAAATAATAATTCATTGCCAGTCCTAAGTGTTGCTCAATATATCATTATAATAGAACGGATCGAGTCCCAGGTAAGAACAGCACTAAACATGACTTACAGTTCATTTAACACACAAGTGAAAGTGAAAGTGAAAGTGACGTGTCGTGTGGCCAAGTATGGTGACCCATACTTGGAATTAGTGCTCTGCATTTATCCCATCCAAAGTGCACACACACAGCAGTGAACACACACACACCGTAGCACCTCAACAGCACCTCAGTCGTGGTATTGAAGGTGGGAGAGAGCGCTGTACATTCACTCCCCCCACCTACAATCCCTGCCAGTACGAGACTCGAACCCACAACCTTTGGGTTACAAGTCCGACTCTCTAACCATTAGGCCACGACTTCCCCAAATGTTCCCACAATGTTCATTACACACTTTTTGGAGATTTTTGTAACTTCTGATTTAAAAAGTAATCATGGCCACTGAAACATGAATTGTATTTAAATTATTTTCACTGATTTTATTTGCACTCAGTCTTGTGCATTCAGTCCATATATTACTCAGAGAGCTAATGACTGCATCAAAACAGACACAAATAATGAATAAACTTAGCTACCTTAATATGCTTCCTCACATTTGATGGCAAAGACATTCTGAAGCTAAGAATTGACCTGATGAAAGTTTTAACAGAAGGATGAGCTTGATGCATGAAAACAAACCTCATTAGCGGCAGGTTTGAGCTTCTGGACCATATTTAATGTGTGATAGATCAAATAAAAATGCAAACATGCAATCAGTACTTTTCAAGTTGAAATCAAATTGTAAGGAGTAAAAAGTACTGTTTTTCCTTCATAAAAGTAATCAAGTAAAAGTAGAAGTAGTCACTTTAAATTGTACTTGAATAAAGTAAATATCCTCATTTGTAAGTTGCTTTGGATAAAAACATCAGCTAAATGACTAAATGTTAATGCAAATGTTAGTCAGCTGATCATCAATCATAACTCCAAGCTTTCTAGCTGTTTTTGAAGGAGTTATGCTTGATGTGTGAAATTTTGATAAAGTGATGGGTTTGTTGAAACCACAAGCAGTTCTGTCTTAGCCAGGTTGAGTTGAAGGTGATGAGTGGGGACGGGTCAAGAGGGAGGGGGAACAGAGAGAGAGAGAGAGAGCTGCTTGAAGACCCCCCATACGGGGTCCCCAAATGATCCTCCGCCAGCTGGATGGCGGTTTCCAGGGATGCTGGCCGATGGCACTGAACCCATTCGGCTGTCCGTTTCAGAAGCTGCATGGACAACTGTTCCAGGAGCACCACATCCACCACCCCGTCGGCGTCGCGATCCTCCGGCAATAACCATTGTCGGCAGGCTTCCCGGAGCTGCTGGGCAAAGGCAGTCGGGTGGCCACACTCCTGGAGGGTCAGCGATCTAAAGCACTCACCCTCCAGGAGTGTGAGAAACAGCAGAAACACTGAGAATGATACAGTCAGAAGACTTTCAATCTACAGATCAACATCATTTACCATTAATTTACTGTAACACTAACTGCACCATGGTATTGTGTCAGAAATGTGGAATATTCATATAGAATTTTATTATATTATTAATGTAGCCAAGTCAAGTCACCATTATTTGTATAGATCTTTTTACAATACAGATGGTGTTAAAGCAGCTCTAAACAATGTAATGACATGAAAAAATACTAAATTCACAAAACTTTTTTTTTTCGGGTCTCAGGAGTATATTTACATAAGTGCTCTAGTGTAGTTATTTACCTGTAGTTGTTAATGAAGATGGGTATCATCAGATTTCTGTTTATTCTTTCATTTTTAATTCTTAATGTTATTTAGAAAAACAGACAACACAGAAATACATAGAATGTGTGAATTAGCACTTATGTGAGTGCAGTGTTACTGAATGAGCATTTTAAACTGATGTGCTCAACGCTTGCTTTTGTGTTGACAGACACTCTTTTAATATAGTTATATAATGATATACAAAGAGCCAACACTTACTGCCTCTTTGATTTCTTGATGATTTTGGCAAATCTGCTTCTTCCACACAGAAATTCAGCTGGAATATCCCCATCAGTTTACAAGTGAAGACGAGCATCAAAGCATCAGGAAGCAATCTGCAAAGACTGAGTTTATTAAAGAGGACAGAGAGAAGATGAGAGATCCAGAACCCTGCAGAATCAAACACACTGAAGATACTGAAGAACAAACAGGTTGGTGTTTATTATTCATTCTTCATTAATAATGCTGACGGTTATACAGTTTTCAAGTAGTTTTAGATTGTGTTTGTTGTAATTGGAAATATCTTAGCTCTGCAATAATATACAGTAACTAAATAATCAAATAATAAGGGACACGTTGTTGATCAAACACATTTAAAATTCTTCCTACAGAAACATGGGATATGTGCCTATAATGTTTTAAAAATCATAATTTGAAGATCAATGTACCTCATTCATTGTTAAAGCAGCTCTAAACAATGTAATGACATGAAAAAATACTAAATTCACAAAACTTTTTTTTTTCGGGTCTCAGGAGTATATTTACATAAGTGCTCTAGTGTAGTTATTTACCTGTAGTTGTTAATGAAGATGGGTATCATCAGATTTCTGTTTATTCTTTCATTTTTAATTCTTAATGTTATTTAGAAAAACAGACAACACAGAAATACATAGAATGTGTGAATTAGCACTTATGTGAGTGCAGTGTTACTGAATGAGCATTTTAAACTGATGTGCTCAACGCTTGCTTTTGTGTTGACAGACACTCTTTTAATATAGTTATATAATGATATACAAAGAGCCAACACTTACTGCCTCTTTGATTTCTTGATGATTTTGGCAAATCTGCTTCTTCCACACAGAAATTCAGCTGGAATATCCCCATCAGTTTACAAGTGAAGACGAGCATCAAAGCATCAGGAAGCAATCTGCAAAGACTGAGTTTATTAAAGAGGACAGAGAGAAGATGAGAGATCCAGAACCCTGCAGAATCAAACACACTGAAGATACTGAAGAACAAACAGGTTGGTGTTTATTATTCATTCTTCATTAATAATGCTGACGGTTATACAGTTTTCAAGTAGTTTTAGATTGTGTTTGTTGTAATTGGAAATATCTTAGCTCTGCAATAATATACAGTAACTAAATAATCAAATAATAAGGGACACTTTCTATAAACTGGGTACTTTTTTTGCAACAAAATAAATTATGCTAGATAATTGTGTTGTTGATCAAACACATTTAAAATTCTTCCTACAGAAACATGGGATATGTGCCTATAATGTTTTAAAAACCATAATTTGAAGATCAATGTACCTGATTCATGGAAATTTTCAGGGACTTATATATAAAATGTACTAGATGTATTTATAAAACTGCATCAAAAATATCAAAATATTGTATATCAGTTGTCTACCTTCCACTGTTACATCAGGGTTCGGTTTGATGTCTTTTCACTTTTTAATGAGTTACTGACAAAGAAACTGTTTTTGCTTTTATTTCAGAGTTGATTGAAGAAAATGAGGACAATGAAGAATTTAGTAAAGTTGAGGGAAAAAATCAATTCAAAACTGGAGAAAAACTTTTGAGTTGCTGTCAAAGCAAACAGATAATATTAAGGAAAACAAGAGCCAAGAAATCTTTCACCTGCACTCAGTGTAGAAAGAGTTTGACATGCAAATATAGTCTTGATGTTCACATGAGAGTTCATACTGGAGAAAAACCTTACAAGTGTTCACACTGTGACAAGAGATTCAGGCACTCAGGAGCCCTGAAAATACATGAGAGGATCCACACTGGAGAGAAACCTTATAAGTGTTCACACTGCAGCAAGAGATTCAGTCAGTTAGGAATCCTGAAAACACACGAGAGGATCCACACTGAAGAGAAACCGCACACATGTGATCAATGCGGGAAGAGTTTCACACAAAAAAGAAACTTCATGGAGCATATGAGAGTTCATACTGGAGAGAAACCATTTACTTGTGATCAGTGCGGGAAGAGATTCTCACACTCAGCACACCTTAAGAGACACACAAACATCCACACTGGAGAGAAACCATATGCATGTGATCAATGCAACAAAGCATTTTTGTGCGCTTCATACCTGAGGACACACCTGAAAGTTCATACAAAGGAGAAACCACATTCATGTCATTTGTTTGGAAATAGTTTTGCATTTCTAAAAAGTTTGAAAGTACATCAGAAAACACATACTGGTGTGAGAGAATACATGTGCTTTGAGTGTGAGAAGACTTTTACTACAGCAAAGTGTTTAAAACGGCACCAGAGGATTCACACTGGAGAGAAACATTATAAGTGTTCACACTGTGACAAGAGATTCAGTCGGTCAGGAACCCTGAAAACACATGAGATGATTCACACTGGAGAGAAACCATACAAGTGTTCACACTGTGACAAGAGATTCAGTCGGTCAGGAATCCTGAAAACACACGAGAGGATCCACACTGGAGAGAAACCACACACATGTGATCAGTGCGGAAAGAGTTTCACAATAAAAGGAAGCCTTACAGCACATATGAGAGTTCATACTGGAAATAAACCGTTCACTTGTGATCAGTGTGGAAATAGTTTCTCACAATCAGCACATCTTAAGGATCACATGAACATCCACACTGGAGAGAAGCGGCACACATGTGATCAATGCAGCAAAACATTTTTGAGAGCTTCAGAACTTAAAAAACACCTGGTAGTTCATACAAAGGAGAAGCCCCATTCATGTTATTTGTGTGGAAAGAGTTTTTCATTACTACAAAGTTTGAAAATACATCAGAAAATACATGCTGGTGTGAGAGAGTACTCACTGCACTGCATGTGGGAAGCGTTTCAATCAATCTTCTGCTCTACACAGACATACAAAAAACTATCACAATAAGTAGATCATCTTCAGATCTGATGCTGCGTCCTCACCAAATGTGACACAATAATGCATCAAGCAGTAAAATATAATCTGCATAAATCTGTCATTACAAGCAAAATGACAAAGGAACATTATCTAAAGTTTTCACAGTGAATAAAGTTCATATTCAAAACCAGCAGATTCAGTGAGATTCAGATCAACTCAAAGATGGAGTTCCTCCCCAAAGAACAATGTCAAAAAGTTTTACTCTTGTATGTTATTTTGCTTCATCATTTAAATTATATCATTGTGATTTCTTATGAGTTTCATATTATGTTCAATTGTCTTATAATGCATATGTCACTTACTTACTCTGTCATGAATAAAAGTAGAAGCTTTTTACAAACTGTTCTTGTTCAGGAAGCTGAAGAAGAGACGGTAACACTTTTAAGAAAGACAAGATTTATTTTAAATTTTGTTCTTCACTGTTGTTTTCAGAACGACTAGTTATTTTTCCACTTTTGATGTATTTAGAAAATGCAGATGCAATATATACTGTCATGTAGCTTTGCAACTCATGCTTCTTTGCTTCTCTTGTAAGCAAGGATGGGTACCGCTACCTGGTATTAAACCGGTTAAATTATGAAAGACTGTGTTCTGTTGTTTAGTAGGTACAACATTAACCTTTCACAGGATGGACGACATGACAGCCAGCCATAACTTCTGACAACTTTTATTATCCTCCTCACAGTACCGTAACACACACAATATACAATGCTGTACATAACAATTCTGTACAATTCTAGACTACCCAGAATCTTCAACCGAGTCTGGGGAATATTCTGCCCCATTGACCACTCAGTGTTTCTCCAGGGTATCTCTAACTACAAACAAAGTCCTTTAGATACCCGGGAGGAGCTCTAATCCGGGAAGGATACCTTCTGGCACATGGTGAGGTCAGTTGGCATACCTTCTGAATTTCAGGCGTGGAAGTTGAACTTTCAGAGCACGGAGATACCTGTATATTGGCTGAATCTGGAAGGTCAGATGTCACAGGAGCTTTTGGAGTTGGTGAGAGATGAAACCTGTTTCTAGTCAAGGTACCTCTGGGTGTCTCTATAAGGTATGATCTGGGAGAGCCAGAAGTGGACACAACAGTGCCCCTTTCAGAAGTGTCTTTGACCCATATATGTTCACCTGGTCGTAAGTGTGTCATGTCAAGTACTTTGTGTCTTCAGTCAAATTTTGCTTCTGTTTCTGTCTGTATGTCAGTTCTATCTTTGTCAGCTTTTCCAAATCAGCACACTCTGGACTGAGCTGAGACGGAATCACAGGAACTTGTGTTCGGAGATTCCTTCCCATGAAAAGCTCGGCAGGACTGTAAACATTGGCAAGAGGGGCTGCTCGGTAAGACATTAGCGCAAGATAGGGGTCAACCGACTTTTTCAGGAGGTTCTTGGTTGTCCTCCCTGTTGCTCTGCGGAAAGTGAGGACTCCACGTTACATGGTTGAAACCCCAGTCCTGTGCAAAGACACGGAAACAATCTGAAGCAAATTGTGGCCCGTTGTCCCATTTTTGAAACCTCAAAAAACCTTGAAAAGTAGTCCACAATGACCAAGTAGTGCTTGTTGTCTTTTTGGAACAAATCAGCTCCTACGGTGGACCACGACCTTGTTGGAAATTCAGTAGGCAGCATGGTTTCTTTCAAATGTATTCTTTCACGTGCACATGTGTCACAGTTCTCAATCATTTTTGCTAGGTCTTTACTGAAACCTGGCCACCAAACTGAATGCTTAGCTCTCTCTCTACACTTTGTTATGCCATGACTTTCATGCATTTTTTCCAGTATCTCAGCTCGGAGTGACTTTGGAACAACAATCCTGATTCCACTCAATAACAGACAGTTTTGAACAGAAAGGTCTCCTGAGAATGACATGTAAGGTTGGAATGTTTTGTCAACGGAAAACTTATCTGGCCAACCCTTCCACACAGTATTTCTTTAGCTGCTGGAGTATAGAATTATTTTCTTGGTGCTCTTGGACCTCTTTGAGCCTCTTTTCAGTAGCTGGATGGCTTGCCATGACAGAGTCAGCATACAGATTGATGTCTTCTTCAGAAAGCCCTTCTGCTGTACTGTTTATGGGAGCTCTAGTCTAGACAACACATCTGCTGTTGCGATGTTTTTGCTGGCCACATGTGATATGGTGTATGAAAACCTTTAGAAGACGCATATGAAGTCGCTGAATGTGTGGAGGGAGTTCATCCAATCTCTTGGAGCTGAGCAGAGGAACTAGAGGTTTATGATCAGTTTCAATGTGGAAACTTTTCCCAATGAGAATCTCTGCTCACCTCTCACAGGCCCATGTGGAGGCCAACGCCTCCTTCTCTATTTGCGCGTATCGCTGCTCTGTGTTACTGAGAGCCTTCGAAGCAAATGCCACAGGTTTCCATATGTGGTCTGCTTACTTCTGGAGGAGAACAGCACCCAATCTGTGTGAAGAGGCATCCACAGAAACAACTGTATCCTTGTTTGGATCATACCGCACCAAACCTGGGGGTGTTGTCAGGTCCACTTTAATTTTTTTCAAAGGCCTCTTGCTGATGTGACCCCCAAACCCACATATTGGACTTTCTCAATAAGTCTCTTGAGTGGCTGTGGTTTTGCTGCCAAATGTGGTAAGAATTTACCAAGGTTGTTAACATTCCCAAAAACCACCTCGCTTCATTGACATTACCTGGTTGTTTACCTTAACTGCCTCTAGCTTGTCTGGGTCTGCACTCACCCCTGCCGCCTCAACGATCTGTCCGAGAAACTTGATCTTCACCTTGTGACTCCTGCTTCCTGAAGTCTTGAGAGCACCCTTCATAGCCTCTCATTGTGTTTGCTCTGCGATGACCCCCAGACGAGCATCCAAGTCACATCGTAGAGTGGAGGAGAATGACCACATCCGTCACATTGGTGCCGTGACCTGTTGGATCACCTGATCTTCTCGAAGAGGATCGCTGTGAGGTTGCTGTTTTTATCCGTGGTTAATGTGACTTTATGAACGAAGACCTTTTGATCGCAGACTATTTTTGTGTGCAGACTTTTTGAATGAAGTCATCTTTATTGATACGTCACCAGTTTTGTGACTGTCACTGATTAACAAGTTATCTACTGTTGAGTAACTTTTGAAGTGATATTGTTTCATTAATTTTCATTCATGGGTGAAAAATTTGTTCAACGATTTGATGTTAGCAGTCCCGTAAGCCCTTTTATTCCACGTGGACGGGGCGTCATGACCGACAGCCTTTGTGCTGGTGAACCTACATCTGTTGTCAGTGGAGGAGGTCGTTCTCGCATGGTGCTTGATAGTGCACAGGGTGTTGGTCGTGGTCTGCTTTTTAGGGACCCGCCTGTGGAACGCCATGTTGGGAACGCATCTCCTTCATATAATACGAATTGTTATAATCAAATGTTGGATTGCCTAACCGATATGTTTGGGAGATTGGGCGAACAAATTAGTGATGCCGTCGCTGCCAAATTGATGGAAAATGGAGTGATTAACGCAAGTCGTGATTCTCAAGTTAACAGGGAGCTAAACCCTGACAGTTTCGCCAAACAAGATGTTTCTCAAGTGACAGTACATGTCACTACTGACAGGGAACTTGTGATTTTCAGAGGTGACAGTAGTGATACATTTCCGGTACACGAATGGATTGAGATGACCAGAACACTTCTGTCGAAAGAGAAGTGTGCTGTTGAGAATCAAGCAGATGAAATAATGTCACGATTAATGGGCAAAGCGGGGGAAATTGTGAGAATTAGTCTTAGAAGTGACGCATCTCTTGTGTTGCACCATCGTGCCTTCCTTTGGCTGACTTTTATTCGACTCTGCCTAAGCCCGGTGAGACCGCAGTAGATTACTGGATCAGAATCAATAAGGCAGCAGATCTAGCAGATGAAGGCCTGCGTAGACAAGGGCGGGCCATAGACAAAATCAGTGAAGAGGTGGCTCACATGTTTGTAAAATATTGCCCTGATCCTGTTCTAGCTAGTCTCTTTAAGCACAAGCCAATCAGTGAATGGACTGCGAAAGAAGTTCAGGGGAGGCTGGATGAGCATCAGAGAGAACAACGCTCTTCTCTTGCCTCTGCCAGCTCTCTTGGAGTGAAAAATGTTGATGTTGCAAATAGTGATAAGCGTTTGCCGATGTCTCACTTTCAGGAAACTGGTGCTGGCTTTGCAAACTATGTGAATCCTCCTCCTGTGCCCGATAGCGTACAGGACGGTTTACGCAGTGTTAGCTGTCCGACTCAAACTGTTCCTACGTCTCGGCATATGGGACAGTCAGATGAGAATAGTACAGCAGGGTAACAATGTCCAGCCTGAGAGGAATGTGAATTTCAGGCATGGAGGCAGAGCAAGAGGCTGTGGGGTCTGCGGTAATACTGTACACTCCACTAGGACTCACTGCCTCAAAGACAGGTTGTGTTTTGGTTGTTTTTCTCCGGGGCATGCTCAATCTGCCTGCCCACGGCTTCAGTCAGGAAACTAACCAACCTGTATATGGTGGGAGGCTGTACAGGTTTGAATGGCAACTCCCAAAATGATGTCAATATTGCAAATGCTGAAAACATGTTAATGTCTGCTAAACAATCTTGTTGTGGTGAGAATGTTGTGTTCCAGAACACGAATATTGTCTGCAGAAGGATCCTGGATGGAACAGTGGATCCATGGCATGTACCATGAGTGAGAGCGCAGAACAGAAATTGTTAGATGCTGGATGCTGGAGTGATCAATGTAGAGGCAGCCCAGATGTTATGCTAATTGGCTGTGGGGGCAGCCGAGTAAAACCGAAGAATTCTCTTACACTCGAGCTAGAGATTCATGGATGTAAAATGTTGTTTCCTACTTTGGTTGTTAGTGGGCAGCATGATGAATTCATTGTTGGTACGAATGTCATCAAACACATCATAAGATGTTCAAAGCAATGTGAATTGTTTTGGAAGGCAGTTTCGACTCCTCATGTTTGTAATGATCCTATGTCTGAGGCCTTCCTGTCTATGCTTGCAGGTTTGAATCGCTGGAGGGGTGATGGGGTGCCTGACAAGATTGGCACTGTGAGATGTAATTCAGCAATTTGTCTGGAGCCTGGTCGTGAGTACCTTGTGTGGGGTAGGTTGCCTAAACACACGGAAGTGTCTCCAGGTAGTGCTGTGTTGACACAGCCTACAAGTTCGCGGTCGGCACCTAAAGGGATTCTCGTGGCCAGGCTCGTCACACACCTATGGGGGGACAGGTGGGTTCCGTTGAAGTTAATTAATACCTGGGACAAACCTGTTATGCTGAGACGTAATGCCAAGATAGCCGATTTGTTTCCAGGTATTGCCCTCGAAGATTTGGATGATGGGAACCTGCTTTCTCAGACGCAACAGACTCAGCCAGAGGATAGTATGTCCACTGATCTGAGGTCTGTTGCTGAGAAGCTAAGGTCAGTTGGTCTAGAGGGGCTTGATTTGGATTCCTGTGATGTGTCTGAGCATTGTAGACTAAAATTGGTCGATACAATCTTGCAGTACAATGATGTCTTTTCACGTCATCATTTGGATTGTGGTAATGCTACTGGATTTGTCCATAGGATTCATCTTTCAGACACAAGACCTTTCTGACTTCCGTACCAGCGAGTGCCGCCTAGTCAGTATCAGGTGTTGCGTCGTGTTTTGAATGAAATGGAGGAGAAGGAGATTATTCGCAAATCGACTAGTGAGTTTGCGTCTCCTTTAGTCCTTGTTTGGAAAAAGAACGGTGATTTACGCTTGTGTACGGATTTTCGGTGGTTAAACAAAAGGACATTGAAGGATGCACATCCGTTACCTCACCAGGCCGACTGTTTGGCTGCGTTAGGCGGGAATTCACTATTCAGTACGATGGACTTGACCTCCTGCTTTTACAATATGCCTTTATATGAGGATGACCGAAAGTACTCGGCCTTTACGACACCTATGGGCTTATATGAGTACAATCGGCTTCCTCAAGGGCTTTGTAATAGTCCGGGGAGTTTTATGCGCATGATGACAAGTATTTTTGGGGACCAAAACTTTCTAAGCCTGTTATGTTATTTGGATGACTTAATTGTATTTGGACCTGACGAAACGACAGCATTGACCCGTCTTGAGATGATATTCAGTCGGTTGAGAACGCACAATCTGAAACTTGCTCCCAAGAAATGTAATTTCCTTAGGAAATCTGTGCGATTTCTTGGACATGTGATTGATGAGTCTGGGGTATCCACAGATCCAAGTAAGGTTGAGAGTATATCCAAAATGACCAGCTTGGATCTGATGGAGGCTGATGGAGTTACACCGTCTCAGAGGCGCATAAGATCCTTCCTTGGGATGGTTAACTATTATCAGCATTTTGTACCCAACTACTCAACCGTGGCCAAACCCCTTTTTGATCTATTGAAAGGTCAGAAAAAGAGGACCAAAAGAGGTTGTGCAAATAAAGGAAACTGTGCATTAAGGAAATTGACTGTAGCTGATTGGACACCTGAGACGCAGCTGGCATTTGAGAACCTTAAGACAGCCATGATAGAAGCAGTTATCTTAGCTCATCCAGACTTCAGCCGCCCCTTTGTGCTTTCGACTGACGCTTCCTTAGACGGCATTGGAGCTGTTCTGTCTCAAGTTCAGGCAGGTGACACTAAAGCCAGACCTATAGC
>NW_015536543.1:53920-69584 GCF_001515605.1 Sinocyclocheilus anshuiensis
AGTGGAGGAGGTCGTTCTCGCATGGTGCTTGATAGTGCACAGGGTGTTGGTCGTGGTCTGCTTTTTAGGGACCCGCCTGTGGAACGCCATGTTGGGAACGCATCTCCTTCATATAATACGAATTGTTATAATCAAATGTTGGATTGCCTAACCGATATGTTTGGGAGATTGGGCGAACAAATTAGTGATGCCGTCGCTGCCAAATTGATGGAAAATGGAGTGATGAACGCAAGTCGTGATTCTCAAGTTAACAGGGAGCTAAACCCTGACAGTTTCGCCAAACAAGATGTTTCTCAAGTGACAGTACATGTCACTACTGACAGGGAACTTGTGATTTTCAGAGGTGACAGTAGTGATACATTTCCGGTACACGAATGGATTGAGATGACCAGAACACTTCTGTCGAAAGAGAAGTGTGCTGTTGAGAATCAAGCAGATGAAATAATGTCACGATTAATGGGCAAAGCGGGGGATATTGTGAGAATTAGTCTTAAAAGCGACGCATCTCTTGATGTTAAGAATGACCCTGACATAATCTACTCTATTCTCCTGAAATATTTCAGTGTTGCACCATCGTGCCTTCCTTTGGCTGACTTTTATTCGACTCTGCCTAAGCCCGGTGAGACCGCAGTAGATTACTGGATCAGAATCAATAAGGCAGCAGATCTAGCAGATGAAGGCCTGCGTAGACAAGGGCGGGCCATAGACAAAATCAGTGAAGAGGTGGCTCACATGTTTGTAAAATATTGCCCTGATCCTGTTCTAGCTAGTCTCTTTAAGCACAAGCCAATCAGTGAATGGACTGCGAAAGAAGTTCAGGGGAGGCTGGATGAGCATCAGAGAGAACAACGCTCTTCTCTTGCCTCTGCCAGCTCTCTTGGAGTGAAAAATGTTGATGTTGCAAATAGTGATAAGCGTTTGCCGATGTCTCACTTTCAGGAAACTGGTGCTGGCTTTGCAAACTATGTGAATCCTCCTCCTGTGCCCGATAGCGTACAGGACCGTTTACGCAGTGTTAGCTGTCCGACTCAAACTGTTCCTACGTCTCGGCATATGGGACAGTCAGATGAGAATAGTACAGCAGGGTAACAATGTCCAGCCTGAGAGGAATGTGAATTTCAGGTATGGAGGCAGAGCAAGAGGCTGTGGGGTCTGCGGTAATACTGCACACTCCACTAGGTCTCACTGCCTCAAAGACAGGTTGTGTTTTGGTTGTTTTTCTCCGGGGCATGCTCAATCTGCCTGCCCACGGCTTCAGTCAGGAAACTAACCAACCTGTATATGGTGGGAGGCTGTACAGGTTTGAATGGCAACTCCCAAAATTATGTAAATATTGCAAATGCTGAAAACATGTTCATGTCTGCTAAACAATCTTGTTGTGGTGAGAAAGTTGTGTTCCAGAACACGAATATCGTCTGCAGAAGTGACAGTCTGTTCTACGCTCCTGTGTTCCAGAACACGAATATTGTCTGCAGAAGGATGGAATGCTCGACAGTGGATCCATGGCATGTACCATGAGTGAGAGCGCAGAACAGAAATTGTTAGATGCTGGAATAATCAGTGATCAATGTAGAGGCAGCCCAGATGTTATGCTAATTGGCTGTGGGGGCAGCCGAGTAAAACCGAAGAATTCTCTTACACTCGAGCTAGAGATTCATGGATGTAAAATGTTGTTTCCTACTTTGGTTGTTAGTGGGCAGCATGATGAATTCATTGAATTCATAAGATGTTCAAAGCAATGTGAATTGTTTTGGAAGGCAGTTTCGACTCCTCATGTTTGTAATGATCCTATGTCTGAGGCCTTCCTGTCTATGCTTGCAGGTTTGAATCGCTGGAGGGGTGATGGGGTGCCTGACAAGATTGGCACTGTGAGATGTAATTCAGCGATTTGTCTGGAGCCTGGTCGTGAGTACCTTGTGTGGGGTAGGTTGCCTAAACACACGGAAGTGTCTCCAGGTAGTGCTGTGTTGACAGAGCCTACAAGTTCGCGGTCGGCACCTAAAGGGATTCTCGTGGCCAGGCTCGTCACACACCTATGGGGGGACAGGTGGGTTCCATTGAAGTTAATTAATACCTGGGACAAACCTGTTGTGCTGAGACGTAATGCCAAGATAGCCGATTTGTTTCCAGGTATTGCCCTCGAAGATTTGGATGATGGGAACCTGCTTTCTCAGACGCAACAGACTCAGCCAGAGGATAGTATGTCCACTGATCTGAGGTCTGTTGCTGAGAAGCTAAGGTCAGTTGGTCTAGAGGGGCTTGATTTGGATTCCTGTGATGTGTCTGAGCATTGTAGACTAAAATTGGTCGATACAATCTTGCAGTACAATGATGTCTTTTCACGTCATCATTTGGATTGTGGTAATGCTACTGGATTTGTCCATAGGATTCATCTTTCAGACACAAGACCTTTCTGACTTCCGTCCCAGCGAGTGCCGCCTAGTCAGTATCAGGTGTTGCGTCGTGTTTTGAATGAAATGGAGGAGAAGGAGATTATTCGCAAATCGACTAGTGAGTTTGCGTCTCCTTTAGTCCTTGTTTGGAAAAAGAACGGTGATTTACGCTTGTGTACGGATTTTCGGTGGTTAAACAAAAGGACATTGAAGGATGCACATCCGTTACCTCACCAGGCCGACTGTTTGGCTGCGTTAGGCGGGAATTCACTATTCAGTACGATGGACTTGACCTCCGGCTTTTACAATATGCCTTTATATGAGGATGACCGAAAGTACTCGGCCTTTACGACACCTATGGGCTTATATGAGTACAATCGGCTTCCTCAAGGGCTTTGTAATAGTCCGGGGAGTTTTATGCGCATGATGACAAGTATTTTTGGGGACCAAAACTTTCTAAGCCTGTTATGTTATTTGGATGACTTAATTGTATTTGGACCTGACGAAACGACAGCATTGACCCGTCTTGAGATGATATTCAGTCGGTTGAGAACGCACAATCTGAAACTTGCTCCCAAGAAATGTAATTTCCTTAGGAAATCTGTGCGATTTCTTGGACATGTGATTGATGAGTCTGGGGTATCCACAGATCCAAGTAAGGTTGAGAGTATATCCAAAATGACCAGCTTGGATCTGATGGAGGCTGATGGAGTTACACTGTCTCAGAAGCGCATAAGATCCTTCCTTGGGATGGTTAACTATTATCAGCACTTTGTTCCCAACTACTCAACCGTGGCCAAACCCCTTTTTGATCTATTGAAAGGACAAAAAAAGAGGACCAAAAGAGGTCGTGCAAATAAAGGAAACTGTGCATTAAGGAAATTGACTGTAGCTGATTGGACACCTGAGACGCAGCTGGCATTTGAGAACCTTAAGACAGCCATGATAGAAGCAGTTATCTTAGCTCATCCAGACTTCAGCCGCCCCTTTGTGCTTTCGACTGACGCTTCCTTAGACGGCATTGGAGCTGTTCTGTCTCAAGTTCAGGCAGGTGACACTAAAGCCAGACCTATAGCATTTGCCAGTTAGTCGCTTTCTCCATCGCAGCGAAATTATCCGGCACATCACTTAGAGTTTTTAGCGTTAAAATGGGCGGTATGTGAAAAGTTCAGTCATTGGCTGAAGGTCATGTATTTACAGTATGGACCGATAACAACCCGCTCACCCACATTCTGTCCAAACCTAAGCTCGATTGTTGTGAGCAGCGGTGGGTGGCCAAACTTGCGGCGTACAATTTTGACATCAAGTATGTACCAGGTTCGCAGAATGTTGTGGCTGATGCTTTGAGTAGGGTTCCATTCGTGAAATCCAACATCGGCTCTAGACTGTTACGTGAAAAATATGACAAACTTTTGTCTGAAGTACAGGAAGTTTCTGCTGGCTCAGTTCAGGATGCTTTTCGGTGGTCTTGTGGGTCTGAAGGAAAGCAGGGTGTTTCTAGCAGCGGTCCCTTGCACAGTAATTCGGCAAGCATTGCATGGACTTCCTTAGATAAGGAGGATGTAATGGCCGTGCTTGACTCACAAAGGATGTGGAAAGACGGTGCAAGACTTCGTGCTTTGTCTGTTTTGAATCATCTTCCTCAGATGGTTTCTGAATCAGAGATTCAGCCTACATATTCAGAGCGTGACCTGCGTGAAAAGCAGCTCTCTGATAGTGTGCTGTCAAGGGTTATTCATTATGTGGAAAGACATCGCAAGCCAAGCAGGCGTGAAAGAGCAAAGGAACCTGTTGGGGTCCTTAGATACATTAAGCATTGGGAGAAATTTGTTGTGAGAAACGGGATTCTCTACCGGATTTCCCATGATCATTTGTCTAAGGGTAAGCGGTTCCAGTACGTAGTCCCTGAGTCACTTCAGTTGGAGGTGTTGAGGGGTATTCACGATCATGCGGGTCATCAGGGGCAGTCTAGGAGTTTAGGTCTGGCGAGACATCGTTTCTTTTGGCTGAGCCTCGACAGAGATATTAGAGAGCATGTACGACACTGTCAGAGGTGTGTTGTCAGTAAAACCGCTGAGCCTGAGGGTCGAATTATGTGGAAAGACATCGCAAGCCAAGCAGGCATGAAAGAGCAAAGGAACCTGTTGGGGTCCTTAGATACATTAAGCACTGGGAGAAATTTGTTGTGAGAAACGGGATTCTCTACCGGATTTCCCATGATCATTTGTCTAAGGGTAAGCGGTTCCAGTACGTAGTCCCTGAGTCACTTCAGTTGGAGGTGTTGAGGGGTATTCACGATCATGCGGGTCATCAGGGGTAGTCTAGGAGTTTGGGTGTGGCGAGACGTCGTTTCTTTTGGCTGAGCCTTGACAGAGATGTTAGAGAGCATGTACGACACTGTCAGAGGTGTGTTGTCAGTAAAACCGCTGAGCCTGAGGGTCGAGCACCCCTAGAAAATATTGTGACCAGCAGACCATTGCAGTTAGTATGCATTGATTTTTGGTCTGCTGAAGATCGTAACAACAAGTCAGTCGATGTCTTAGTGATCACAGATCACTTTACCAGGTTGGCGCAAGCGTTTCAATGCAAAGATCAGTCAGCTAAACAGGTGGCACGTGTCTTGTGGGACAAATACTTTTGTGTGTTTGGGTTTCCTGAACGCGTACACAGTGATCAGGGGGCGAGCTTCGAAGGCCAGCTGATTGCTGAGCTTCTTCAGGTGTCTGGAGTACAAAAATTGCATACAACTCCCTACCATCCTATGGGGAATGGTAGTGTGGAGCGGTTTAATAGGACCCTGGGGAACATGATCCGCGCATTGGCTCCAGATGCAAAGCGTAATTGGCCAAGACAACTGCAATCTTTGACTTTCTTGTACAACTGTACTGTTCATGAGACGACTGGCTATGCTCCGTTTTATCTCATGTTCGGTAGAGTTCCTCGCCTTCCGGTAGACATAATTTTCCGCTCTGTTCTGGAGGATCACACTGTGACTTGTTATGACAAGTATGTGGCTTCTCTTTTGAAAGATCTGGAGGAGGCCTTGTCAGTAGCTCAGGTGCATGCTTTGAAGGAACAGTCCAGGCATGCAGTGATCTACAACAGGAGAGTCAAAGGTCAGGACATTGATGTTGGTGATCGTGTTCTTCTAGCAAACAAGTCTGGAAGAGGCAAGCGGAAGCTAGCTGACAGGTGGATGTCCGCCGTCTTTGTCGTGGTAGATAGAAATGTCGACACTCATATTTTCAAGATAAGGGATACGAGCACTGGTCAGGAAAAGGTTGTGCATCGCAACCTTTTGCTACCTGTGAACTTTTTGCCACTGGACAAAGCAGAGAGTGCAGTATCCGATACGGTTTCATCTTCGGCTGTGACTGATTCAGGTGACAAAACCAATAGTTCAGCATCTATGGCGAGTTTGGGTGTTGACGTTTCGAAATCTAGGCCATGTGTCAGAGATGGTGGGTTGGCAGAGACTCATGAGGATTCAGTGTCTGTTAGGCCTGATGATGGTTTGTCTCTTGATGCTAATGTCTCATGTGCTACAACTGACAGTTGTGCTAGAACATCTGATTGGGTTTCTGGGTTGCCTGATGAATGTTCACAGCTGAGATCAGTTGTGTCTTTGAGCAATGTGTCAGTAAGTCCACAATCTGAACGGTCCGATAGTTCAAGTGTTACTGGAAGTTTGAATTCTGGGGTCGAATCTGTGAGTCTTGAACATTCTGTGATTTCAAATCCTTCAGCTGATGTTTCCAAGGTTGATGCTGATGATGTACCAGTTTCTGACACTGGGACCTTTATTGTGCCAGCTGTCCATATAGTGGCTTTGCATGTTTTGATTTCACATTAATGTACTGTTTAGTTTGCGTACTATCCAGCTGTTCACTTGTAATTTCCACTTTAAAGTTTGACTTGAGCATTTCTTTTTTTGTTTTTTTTGTTCACTTGTTCACTTATACAACAGCCTTCTCAAGTGTTAATTCAGGGTCAGGCTGTAACTGTTCTGACAGTCTTTTTTCTGTTATACCCATGACGAGTCTATCTTTTACCATCTCATCTTGCAGATCTCTGTATCCACAGTGCTCGGCTAAACAATGCAGTGCCGTTATTAGAACAGCACGATAAATCGCACGTGATTGTCATGCGCATCTCGTCAAAGTGCTCTAATAATTCTGTTGACAATAACTAAAATAAACTACAACTTAATATTTAAAATATGTTTTATTGATGTCTGCAGTGTACTCCCTGAGAGCCTTTGATGGCAGCATTCCTTCATCAGTCACTCTGCAGCAGATAAACACACGTGTGTCTCATCTGTTCCTGTAACATCCAGACACGAGTCAGTCACCTCTGTGATTTATCTGCTCAATACTGCATTTACAAGTTGAACTCACATTTTATCCAACACAAATGTTCCTCAATTTATCAGTAGTACTGATGGACAAATAAAACAGATAACTTATGTTTAGTTACTCTATGTAGATTTATTTATTTACATTATATTCAACTAATGTAAGCAGTGTTGACGACAGTGAATTCTACTACATAACAGTGCACATACATCATTCCGATGTCTATTTCATGTCTATAGATGCCCACTGCCCACAAACGATCATCTGCAATTCTTTAAGAACATACGTGTGCTTACTGCAGCTCCCCCGTTAGCTATAGTTACATAATAAAAAGTGTTTTTACAGCAAAATCACAAATATAGCGTCTTACACCGTTCTCCATCAGGTTCGATGATGACTGTATCTTCTCCTGATAGAAAAGTGTCTATCGATGAACACTTCAGAATCTGTGCTGAAGCAGTAGGACATCCGGGGATTTCTCGCCTACTCTTTTATGAACACTGAGTTTCCGAACGCACTTCTTTCTTCACATACTCTTTTCTCCTACTATATAAAAGGTAAGTAGGCATATTAGAATGCAAATGAAGTATACATACATCCGAATCTCACGAGAATTAGTGCACCAGTCAGGTAATTATTGCCTTTTATGAATACTTATTCGAACATACTTATTTGCTCGCTTACTGCTTTTTGCCTACTATACAGTAGGGACATATGCGGTTTTGAATGCAGCAATTCAGTCATTCATTCAATCGATTCGTTCAAACAGCTGATTCATTCAGATTCATGCTTGGACGTGGAAAGTGGGAAATTGATTCCAATTAAAACTTTGACCGATACATTGAAAAGAACCGACTCAAACGAGACGCTTGCTTGCGCTTGCTCTGATTTTAAAAATATTTGTCAAAAAAATTGAAACATTTTGTTGACAATACAAAATACTGAACTACAAAATGCTTAATAAAATTGCTTCGCTACTGTAAAGCAAGCAGTAGTCTCGAAGAACGATTCAAAAGAATACGACGCAAGCAGTGTGGTCTCTTATGAACTGGTTCTTTTTTAACGAAACACACATAGTTAACTTTGGTTGACCGATAACATTTTTGTCAGTAGTTTTTCATAAATATTAATGAATTACATACCAGGTTTTTTGTTTTTGGCATTGTTTTTAAATATAAGTATAGTCAATGCCAGTTGGATTGTATTTATGATTTCTCTAAAACTTTTGAACAAAATGTTATGAGATTAATGTTTTACATTTTGAAGGTAGAAACATGACATGATGGAATCAATTAAATGATCAATTTAATATGAAACTAATACAATCTCATAAGATTTTATGCATTTGTAGGCTAACTGTTAGGCCAGTTAGGGTGATATTAAATGACTGAACCCGTGATATAAGATTTTGGCCATATTGCCCATCATTCATCCCACACTATCAACAGGCTTGTCATGTAGGCTACACTTCTTGTATTTTGTTTGGGCACCACAAGGTGTCACTGTGGCCTCAAAGCTTACCCCTCGCCTACTCTGGCTCCATTGCTATTTACCCTACGGACAAAGAAACGTAGAAATAAATACATTTATAAATAAAGAAAGAAAAAATAAATACATGTGGAAAAAATACATGTTCTAAATAATTATTTATTTATTTTGGTACTTTTTTTGTATATTTATTCATATATTTCTTTATATCTGTTTTGTTTGTTTTTTTACATTTCTTTGTACATTTCTTTATTTTTTTCTAATTTTTTCTAATTTCGGCAGTCTTGGCATTCCACACAGTTCATCTTTAGTTGGATTTCAGCACTACGTTCTTACAATTAAAGTGCATTAAGTACAAAAATTAGTTGTTCCACTTTAGCAGACTTTAAGTATACCAGTTTAGTGATATGTAAACAATATGTAAATGTATTTTTAGTATAGCATGAAATAAATGTATTTCAAATACATTTTTGTATATTTATTTTTCACTAGGGAAGGCATCTGTAAAGACTTTTCAATCGCCCATTCCGCCAAATTGTTAAGTGGCTGAGATGACTTTCAGGGAAAAAAAAATCACATTTAATTACCTAAGTTGATGTAATGGCTTTTTATGTGATATTTTATTTTATCACAATGGATTGTTATTTCTTTTACACTCATTAATGCAGTGCTTTGTTCATATTATCAGCAGATGTGCCCATGTTTTTATACACAAAATTGAATAAAACATTGGTGCTAAAAAGGCGCATGTGACTTAAAAAAAAAAAAAATGAATAAATGTTAAAATAGTATTCAATAAGTATAATTGTTACAGAAGGAGACTCACACAGAGGATTAGAATGAACAAAAAAGTTCAATGAAGCAGTTCACAGGATTGATGAGGTATGTAACGAAGGTTTTCTTGATCTTACAGGAACTCGTGGATGGAACGGATGGAGGACAGATGATAGCAGACACCTCACAGTAACGGGCTATGGTGATGAACACTCAGAGATGCACGCGGGAGGAGACAGACGTTGGAGAGGAGCGCTGGAGAAGGCACAGGAGGTAACAAAGGCAAAAATCGTATGTTTGGGAATGATTTAGAAAGACGATATACTATTTATAATTTTATACTGGTATTTTATTGTAGGCCTAGGTATTTTTAACCATTCTATTATTAAAGGAAACATGATGGAGATTACTGAACAACAAAACTGGACATCTAATGAAATGATTTAATGAGTTTCTGCTTTGATTTATTTATTTATTTATTTTTATTAAGAGTGCAAAACATACAACATACGGTGAACACAAAACACAAAAACAGCAATAGAACAGCAATGATAATAACAGCAATGAAAATAAACAGTGATGACCATCTGACAATAATAGTAGTAGTATTCAAGTAGTACTAGCATGCATAATAATAATAATACTAAAGATGGTGATGCTAATAATACCTTGTGATGACGGCAACAGTAATATCAATAATAATAAAAGTAATGATAATAATAATAATAATAATGTAAAAACAATCGTAATAATAATAATGTAATAATGACACATACCCAACACATACCACACCTAATCTAGCTTCTGTGTCAATGTTTTGTTTTTTTGTTTTTTTCCTTTCCAATTCACGGTAAGATTACTATATGTATGTATGCCTAAGCTGATGTGGTGCATTAAAAGAAGCGTGTGGTGCATTAAAATCAGCATGCGGTGCATTAAAAAACATGTGTGGTATATGTTGGGTGCAGATTTGATTTAGTTATATTTATATATTTTACCATCCTTATATAAAATATCATCCCAGCAACATCATCTTATTACTGCTCAATGTTTATATGATATTAATAATGATAATAATAATAATAATATTGAAAACAATATTGAATACACTCATAGTATTATTAAAACCTTGTATAAATAAATATGTGAATAAATAAATTATTAGGATGAGTGTGCCAGATTTGTAAAAGTTGATTGAGGTCTGATCTGGAGTGTTGTGGTTCCGAAGTATAGTTGTAAGGAGGTGAGAAATGTTCTAGGGAAATGTAATCTGTGAGCAAATTTTTCCAATGCGTTATGTGAATAGTGTTTCGGGATTTCCAGTTCAAGAAGATAGTTTTCTTGGCGATGGCTAAAGCTACGAGGAGTATCCTTTTGTTTATTATTTCCTGATTGAGAGTTGATAGATCACCCAGTAGACAGAGTAAGGGGGATAATGGGATGTGGCAGCCCAGGAGGCGGGATAGGGATTCAGTGACGTCTTTCCAAAAGTGTTTAATGGGTGGGCAGTGCCATGTGGCATGGATATATGTGTCCGGACAATTTTTTTGTGAGCAGTGCGCAGTGCGAGCTGATGTGAATCCCATTTTAGACAGCCTTTCCCCAGTGTAGTGTGTTCTGTGAAGAGTCTAGAGTCTTAACTATCTGCAACTCAAATCAGTTGTTTCATCTAAAACCATCAATCTTCACCTTCCTTCTGCAGTAGCAGATTTAGTTAATATATCCTCCCCCAAAAAATTACTTTCCAAAATATACAAAATTAGAACAAATTCAAATAAAATCATAACGTTACCAACAATCAAATGGGAAGAAGACCTTTCTACTGCTCCTGATACCGACTTCTGGATTTGTAAAAGATTGATGGTGATTTTAGATGAAACAACTGATTTGAGTTGCAAATAGTTTAAGGATTGATTGCTCCCGATGCTCCCGATCCGGGCTAAGTAGGAAAATGAAACCAGGTTGTTAGACTGAAAAATGTGATTAATATGTGTGATGCCCTTTTCTGCCCATTTATGGAAATTGAGAGTTTTTTTGTTGCTTGTGAAGTCAGGGTTGTTCCAAAGCGGGGTGAGGTTAGATGGAGCCTGATTGGAGTTTGTGATTTGGTGATATTTCCACCAGGCTGTCAGAGCCGAAGCTATTGTCAAGGCTTTGAAGCATGGGTGGTGTTTAACGGACTGACTGAGAAATGGGATGTCTGATATGTGCAAGTTTTCGCAGAGTGATTGTTCTATATCTAGCCATATGATGTCTGACTGAGTGGGGTGAGTCCATTTATATATGTATTGAAGTTGGTTTGCTAGTGAGTAATGGTAAAAATGTGGGGCTTCTAAGCCTCCTAAAGATTTGGGTTTTTGTAAAGTGCTTAATTTTATCCGTGGTGGTTCATTTTTCCAGTAGAATCGGGTGATGATGGAGTCTAAAGATTTGAACCAAGTGAGAGAAGGTTGGGTTGGGATCATTGAGAATAAGTAGTTTATTTTTGGGAGTACTGTCATTTTGATTATAGCTATTCTGCCCTGGATGGAGAGTGGTAAATTGAGCCAGCGGTGAAGGTCGTCTTCTAATGTTTTCAGTAAAGGGGTGAAGTTGAGTCCAGTCAGCTCTGACAGCCTGGAGGAAACCTTAACGCCTAAATAGGTGATGTGACCCGTGCATAGGGGATTGGGAGATATCTGGGCTGCCACATCCCATTTGGTTTGATGTAGTGGAAGAATCGAGGATTTATTCCAATTTATTGCGTAATCTGAGATTGTAGAGTATGAATCAATGGTTATGGCGTGAGGTCACGCCTTCCGGAGGGGGGCATTATGTCAGACTCTGTTCCATGTTTTGTGTGTGTCCTGCTCCCCATGTGCCTTCCCATGCCCTTATTTGGTTAGTTTCCTGTTCCTGTCCTGATTAGTTTAGTTAATTTGTCCCAGGTGTTTCCCTTGATGTTTCATTGCTCCCAGGTGTGTCTCGTCATCCCCTCCTCCTGTGTGTGTATAAAAATTGTTCCCAGTCCCAAGTTCTCTGTCCGCTGTTGAACGTCTTCCTGTGTTCGTCCCCCTTGGTTCCTTGGTGCAAATAAAGTCTTGTCAACATATTCTCCAGCGTCTCCTCGTTCCTCGTGTGTGTGTGCAACGTGACAGGTATTTTCCTGTTGTAGTGATGAATAATGGATTAAATTGTATAGTCTGCGTGTGTTGTTGGATCCCTGCCTACCTTTGATGAAACCGGTTTGATCTGGGTGGATTATGAATGGCATAATTTTTTTCAATCTATGTGCAAGAACTTTACTGATTATTTTGATGTCTACGTTGATGAGAGATATAGGACGGTAGTTTGACGGAAGGGTTGGATCTTTATTAGGTTTGGGGATGAGTGAAATAGTGGCTGTGTTCATGTGCACTGGTAATCTTAAGTTTTCTTTTATTTCTGTTATTGCTCTGATGAATAATGGAAATAAAATGGACCAGAAGTGTTTATAGAACTCAGCAGGGAAGCCATCGGGTCCTGGTGCTTTATTGTTAGGCATTTGGCTCAGGGCGATATGAAGTTCTTATTCTGTAATTGGTTGGTCCAGTGCATTGATTTGTTCAGTGTTAAGTTTTGGGAGTTGAATATTATTGAAAAATAAATTAATATCGTCTTGTCTTGTGTTAATAAAGTTTAGTATAGAAGTTTCGGAATATTGTATTTATTTCTTGTGGAGAGTTGGTAGGCTTCCCTGCTGAGTCCTTAATAGTTGCAATTGTTACTTTTTCTCTGTTTCTTTTAATTTGATTGGCCAAATATTTACTGGATTTGTTGCTGTGATGGAAGGTTTCTTGATGGAGTCTATGAATTAGAAATTGAGTTCTTTTATTGATGATTTTGTTTAGCAGGAATTTTTGTTTTCTTAGTTCATTATATATTACTTCTGTTGGGTTATTTGCATATAATATTTCAAGTTCTTTTATTTTTTCTTCTAGTCTGATTTCTTCTTGCTTTTCTATTTTCTTTTTATGGACGGAGAATGATATGATTTTACCTCGTAGTACTGCTTTGCCTGTTTCCCAAAGCAATGAAGCTGATGACTTTTGAGAGTCATTTATTTCTAGGAAGGATGTCCACTCTCTTTTAAGATAACTGTCAAACTCTGGGTCTTTAAGGAGAGATATGTTAAAGCGCCATCTACTGGTGTATTTATGTAAATTAGCTGGATTCCATATGAGTGTTATTGGAGCGTGGTCACTGATGCTGATGGGGTGGATTTTGTATTCAGAGATATTTGGTATGATTGAATTACTAGTTAGGAAAAAGTCGATGCGGGAGTAGCTATGATGAACCGGCGAGTAAAATGTATATTCTCTGTTAGTTGGATGATGTAGCCTCCAACCATCGCCGAGGCCAAAATCTCTCATGAACTGTATTATTGTGTCAGTGGATTGCCAGTGTCGTTTATTGCTTGTGGATCTGTCAAGTGATGGGTCAATTACAGTGTTAAAATCGCCTCCTATAATTACCGGGCAGTTGGAGAAATTTGAAATGGAAGAAAAAAAAGTGTGAAAAAAAGAAGGGTCATCTGAATTTGGGCCGTAAATGTTGGCAATTGTTACCGGGTTATTGTTAATTGATATGTTTATGATAATAAAGCGTCCTTCTGGGTCTGAAATAGTTGTATTATGAACAAATTTGATTTTTTTTCTTATCAAGATACATACTCCTCTTTGTTTTGAATTATAAGGGGCTGAAAATGAATGAGTGAATTGTGCTGATCTTAGGGTGTTTTGTTTTGAATCTGGAAGGTGCGTTTCTTGTAGTAAACATATATCTGCCTGTAGATTATCCAAATAGTTGAGAACTTTATTTATTTTTGTCTGAGAGCTAACGCCACGGATGTTCCAGGCTATGAATTTGAGTTTCATGTTGAGCTAATATTTCTATTCTGACATGTACAGTGGGTACGGAAAGTATTCAGACCCCCTTAAATTTTTCACTCTTTGTTATATTGCAGCCCTTTGCTAAAATCATTTAAGTTAATTTTTTTTCCTCATTAGGACCATGTGATATTTCAGTTTTTCTTTTTTAATAAATCTGCAAAAATGTCAACGATTCTGTGTTTTTCTGTCAATATGGGGTGCTGTGTGTACATTAATGAGGAAAAAAAATTAACTTAAATGATTTTAGCAAATGGCTGCAATATAACAAAGAGTGAAAAATTTAAGGGGGTCTGAATACTTTCCGTACCCACTGTATGTATGAATGAATTTGTATGTATGTGGTTGTGTATGGGTGTGTGAAAGGATGTGTATGTATGTATGTGTGCCAAACATCAAATACAGAACAGTAAGACATAATAACATTAGACAAACCTACGCATTTTACAACAAAAGACGCAATAAAACCAAAAAACAACACAGAGTTTGAAAAGCAAAACATCGGTGACTGGTGTGCATACTTGTGTAGTGCAGCGAGACATAGGTGCATTATGTTATAGATGCAAGAAAAGAGTGATATATTACTAATGCTGGGATGATTGTTGAGTGAAGGGTGCTAATAGAGCCAGGGGTAATGTCCTTGTCTTTGAAAAGCTGTCCGTCAATGTACAATTTGTCCACTATGAGTCTTGCTCTTTTGCCTTCTTTTATCATTTGCTTGCGGATGGGGATTCCGTAGTGAGTGTCCTTTAACTGCCTGCCCTGTCGATGAACCAGTTCTTTTTGTTTAAAATGTTTGAATTTGACAATGATTGGGCGGGGGCGGGTGGCGTTACTAAGTTTTCTGCTTTGATTTATAATTCACGAGTCTACTTACCTTATGAAAGCTTATTCATCGATCTCAGCACCTTCTCACCAGCAACTTCACTAGTCATTAAATGAGGTAATGAGTTTCTGCTATAGCAGAATAATCATATGTGATTTATAATTCACAAGTCTACTTACCTTATGAAAGCTTATTCGTCGATTCAGCAACTTCACACCAGCAAATTCTCAACACCACTATCACCAAATAACTTTGCATGATATACCATCAAGGTTCAATGCAGCTTAAAACAAGCTTACCTCTTTCCAGCTGTTCGCAGAAAAAAATACATGATACAACTTTTGTATTTCAGGGGATGTATACTGATTTTTTTATAGCAAAAAAAGAAAAAAGAAAGAAAGAAAAAGAGGGTTTAATTTGGCCATCAAACAATTAAATCAAAACAAGTCCAATATTTTTCTCTGCAAGTACTGTGCAATTATACACTTGTTCTGTGTTTATACCCAACTTGTTCCTTCCTTATTCCATGAAGTTACATTTCCGGGCTGTAAATTAAAGAGCTGCTTGATCCCCCCCTTATTCCATGTAGTTACAGGGTAAATACAACAGTTGTGGGCTGTAAATTAAAGTGGTGCTTTGTTACCTCCTTATTCCATGTAGTTACAGGGTAAATACAACAGTTGCGGGCTGTAAATTAAAGTGGTGCTTTGTTACCTCCTTGTTCCATGGAGCTACAGGGTAAATACAACAGTTGTGGGCTGTAAATTAAAGTGGTGCTTGTCCCCACCTTATTTCATGGAGTTACAGGATAAATACAACAGTTGCGGGCTGTAAATTAAAGTGGTGCTTGTTACCTCCTTGTTCCATGTAGTTACAGGGTAAATACAACATTTGCGGGCTGTAAATTAAAGTGGTGCTTGT
>NW_015536543.1:69666-71888 GCF_001515605.1 Sinocyclocheilus anshuiensis
TTCCCCCCTTATTCCATGTAGTTACAGGGTAAATACAACATTTGGGGGCAGTAAACTAAAGTGGTGCTTTTTTCCCCCTTTATTCCATGTAGTTACAGGGTAAATACAACATTTGGGGGCAGTAAACTAAAGTGGTGCTTTGTTCCCCCCTTATTCCATGTAGTTACAGGGTAAATACAACAGTTGTGGACTGTAAATTAAAGTGGTGCTTTGCTACCTCCTTGTTCCATGTAGTTACAGGATAAATACAACAGTTGCGGGCTGTAAATTAAAGTGGTGATTGTTCCTCTCTTATTCCATGTAGTTACAGGGTAAATCCAACATTTGTGGACTGTAAATTAAAGTGGTGCTTTGTTACCTCCTTGTTCCATGTAGTTACAGGGTAAACACAACAGTTGCGGGCTGTAAATTAAAGTGCTGCTTTGTTACCTCCTTGTTCCATGTAGTTACAGGGTAAATATAACAGTTGCGGGCTGTAAATTAAAGTGCTGCTTGTTTCCCCCTTATTCCATGTAGTTACAGGGTAAATACAACAGTTGTGGGCTGTAAATTAAACTGGTGTTTTGTTACCTCCTTGTTCCATGTAGTTACAGGGTAAATACAACAGTTGCGGGCTGTAAATTGGGCTGTAAATTAAAGTGGTGCTTGTTCCACCTTATTCCATGTAGTTACAGGATAAGTGGCTACAACAAATTGCTCTGAAACTATTGTTTATATACATACATTATATATCAGGTAATATGTCAATAAACATGGTGACTGTTTTATTTAATTCAAATATCAAATATTATTTGGGTTTTTTAATTAAAATCAAACAATATGACAACAGTAACAACACAGGCAACAGATAACAGATAATAAAAATTTATTACACCAGTTCAGAAAAAAAGCAAAGCAACTCCATACTTATACAGCTTATACAGTTAAACGAAATTCTTTTGAAAAGCTTGTTTAAGAACAAATTTAAGATTTTGTTCAATTTATTCATGTTTCTCACCCACTGATGAAGTTAAACTATTATGGCCAAACCATCATGTCAATAAACACAAACACTGAAAACACTGAACTATAGCGAACTGACAGGATTTTACCGTCTTTGATTTTACCATTTTGATCCACGTTCTGCACGTTCTGAATGACTAGTTCACAGTTCCTGGTTTCATTCACCGCTCAATGTGGTGAGAACATACTCATACCAGTTTTAAAGGAACACATTCCAGTCAGTTTCAAAAATCTCTCTCCTCTTCGTGTCAATAAGTTTTCTTGTATTTTCGACACATATTCCTGTCAGGAGTGCCGCAAACACGGATAGACTCGTCTCAAGCGCCATTCCAGCTGTTTCCAGTTCCTGATCACCACATTCAATGGTCCAGTTTTAAACGAACACACTCCAGACAGTCTCAAAGTTGTCCCTCGTCTGCACTTCGATTATTTTTTTCCTATTTTCCACAGGTTTCAATCTTAAGCACCGCACACACGGATTTCGTTGCACAGAGATCCGTTCGCGTTTTAAACCTCCACATTCCTAACCAGGGTTGCCAGGTTTTCACAAAAACCCCACCCAATTGGTACTCAAAACTAGCCCAATCTTGTTTCGAGGGGGGTTCCCCGGTAAAAATTCCCCGAGAAAACAGCGGACTTGGCAACACTGTTCCTAACCCAGGACCGTTGGGTTACTTATTATTGATATCAACCCAAATTGGGTTGATATCACAACATGAGAATGATAATAATGAAGCAAAATGAGCACAATACACTGAAGTAAGATACAGGAAGAACGAAACACCACTTCCGGTGAGGTGTAAAACTTTTGCCCGTTTGTGTCCAACTGTAGACTTGGGTTCAAGTAAAATGATGAGTGCTGAAGTACTGCATCAACATGTGCTTTACTGTGATTCTCACTTTCAGATTACTGCAGGAACATTTTAGTTTTAACACGATACAGCTAAGAATTGCACAATCATATCTGACGGGAGACACTTCAACAGTTTCGCCCAGTGTTGTCATGATTATACCGTATTGTCCCAAATATAAGACGATGTTTTTTTCTTGGAAATACATCTGAAAAAAACGCGGTCGTCTTATATTCAGGGTCTAGACTTTGACATGTCAATAATACACCCACAACAATAGGTGGCGCCAAAACCGCATAAAACGAGTGTGCCATGAAATACGTAATGTAATGCGTGTTGTAAAGATCGCGAGTAAAAACAAAAGAAGCA
>NW_015536543.1:72028-78374 GCF_001515605.1 Sinocyclocheilus anshuiensis
TTTGTTACCTCCTTGTTCCATGTAGTTACAGGATAAATACAACAGTTGCGGGCTGTAAATTAAAGTGGTGATTGTTCCTCTCTTATTCCATGTAGTTACAGGGTAAATCCAACATTTGTGGACTGTAAATTAAAGTGGTGCTTTGTTACCTCCTTGTTCCATGTAGTTACAGGGTAAATACAACAGTTGTGGGCTGTAAATTAAAGTGGTGCTTGTTCCCCCCTTATTTCATGTAGTTACAGGGTAAATATAACAGTTGTGGGCTGTAAATTAAAGTGGTGCTTGTCCCCCCCTTATTCCATGTAGTTACAGGGTAAATACAACAGCTGTGGGCTGTAAATTAAAGTGGTGCTTGTTCCCCCCTTATTCCATGTAGTTACAGGGTAAATACAACAGCTGTGGGCTGTAAATTAAAGTGGTGCTTTGTTACCTCCCTTTTCCATGTAGTTACAGGGTAAGTGGCTACAACAAACGATTGTTTATATACATACATAGGTTATATATCAGGTAATATATCAATAAACATGGTGACTGTTTTATTTAATTCAAATATTATTTGAAATTTGGGTTTTTTAATTAAAATCAAACAATATGACAACAGTAACAACACAGGCAACAGATAATAAAATATACAAATTTATTACACCAGTTCAGAAAAAAAGCAAAGCAACTCCATACTTATACAGCTTATACAGTTAAACGAAATTCTTTTGAAAAGCTTGTTTAAGAACAAATTTAAGATTTTGTTCAATTTATATGGCCAAACTCAATAAACACAAACACTGAAAGTCAAGAACTATAGCGAACTGACAGGATTTTACCGTCTACCGTCTTATCCTCAAGCACCATTTTGACTAATGTTAGTTCACAGTTCCCGGTTTCAATCACCACTCAATGTTGTGAGAACATACTCGGACAAAACCCTCCAGTTTTAAAGGAAGACATTCCAGTCAGTTTAAAAAATTTCTCTCCTCTTTGTTTCAATTAGTTTTCTTGTATTTCGACACATATTCCTGTCATGAGCGCCGCAAACACAGATAGACTCGTCTCAAGCGCCATTCCAGCTGTTTCCAGTTCCTGATCACCACATTCAATGGTCCAGTTTTAAACGAACACACTCCAGACAGTCTCAAAGTTGTCCCTCGTCTGCACTTCGATTATTTTTTTCCTATTTTTCACAGGTTTCAATCTTAAGCACCGCAGACACGGATTTCGTCGCACACAGAACCGTTCACGTTTGAACCTCCACATTCCTAACCAGGGTTGCCAGATTTTCACACCAAAAAAAACCCACCCAATTGCTACTCAAAACTAGCCCAATCGTGTTCAAGGGGGGTTCCCCGGTAAAAATTCCCTGGGAAAACCACAGACTTGGCAACACTGTTCCTAACCCAGGACCGTTGGGTTACTTATTACTGATATCAAATCAAGTCAGCTTCCTAACCAACAGTCTCAACCGGGTGTTTGGATTGAAACAATAACCCAGCGTGTTTAAAAAGTAGGCCTACACAGTGTGTTTTTGCCAAATCGCTTGCAAATATAAGATTGTTGTTAGGTCATAGCCTACATACCACGTAATATTAGAATAGGTACCCCTTAGTTTCAAAATACGGTAACACTTTATTTCGATAGTCCACTTTAGACATTCTATTAACAGTAAGTAACTTTGCAACTACATGTCAACTAGCAGTTAGTAGAGTATTAGTAGACTGTCTGCTTAATATCTTCTAACACTTTCTTTGTCAACTTATTCTACTAACCCTAAACCTACCCTAACAGTCTACTCTGAGAGTTAGTAGACATGTAGTTGCAAATTAATGAGAATTAGTTGACATGTAGTTGACATGTAGTTACAAAGTTACTTATAGTTAGTAGAATGTCTAAAGTGGACTATCGAAATAAAGTGTAACCCAAAATACTTGGTAGATATAATTTGTAATTTTACAGGTTATTGCCCAATTATTCCCCAAACTTCACATATTATTTTCTTATACCTACACGGAGGTACTGAATAGGTACACTATACTTATTCAAAAAAACAAAAAAGTTACACTCTAAATTATGTTTACTTACGCAGTACGTTGCGGGTTGTAATCTAAAGAGTTACCCAAAAAAAGCAAAGCAACTCCATACTTATACAGCTTATACAGTTAAACGAAATTCTTTTGAAAAGCTTGTTTAAGAACAAATTTAAGATTTTGTTCAATTTATTCATGTTTCTCACCCACTGATGAAGTTAAACTATTATGGCCAAACCATCATGTCAATAAACACAAACACTGAAAGTCAAGAACTATAGCGAACTGACAGGATTTTACCGTCTTTGATTTTACCATTTTGATCCACGTTCTGAAGCACAATTTTGACTAGTTCACAGTTCCTGGTTTCATTCACCGCTCAATGTGGTGAGAACATACTCATACCAGTTTTAAAGGAACACATTCCAGTCAGTTTCAAAAATCTCTCTCCTCTTCGTGTCAATAAGTTTTCTTGTATTTTCGACACATATTCCTGTCAGGAGTGCCGCAAACACGGATAGACTCGTCTCAAGCGCCATTCCAGCTGTTTCCAGTTCCTGATCACCACATTCAATGGTCCAGTTTTAAACGAACACACTCCAGACAGTCTCAAAGTTGTCCCTCGTCTGCACTTCGATTATTTTTTTCCTATTTTCCACAGGTTTCAATCTTAAGCACCGCACACACGGATTTCGTTGCACAGAGATCCGTTCGCGTTTTAAACCTCCACATTCCTAACCAGGGTTGCCAGGTTTTCACAAAAACCCCACCCAATTGGTACTCAAAACTAGCCCAATCTTGTTTCGAGGGGGGTTCCCCGGTAAAAATTCCCCGAGAAAACAGCGGACTTGGCAACACTGTTCCTAACCCAGGACCGTTGGGTTACTTATTATTGATATCAACCCAAATTGGGTTGATATCACAACATGAGAATGATAATAATGAAGCAAAATGAGCACAATACACTGAAGTAAGATACAGGAAGAACGAAACACCACTTCCGGTGAGGTGTAAAACTTTTGCCCGTTTGTGTCCAACTGTAGACTTGGGTTCAAGTAAAATGATGAGTGCTGAAGTACTGCATCAACATGTGCTTTACTGTGATTCTCACTTTCAGATTACTGCAGGAACATTTTAGTTTTAACACGATACAGCTAAGAATTGCACAATCATATCTGACGGGAGACACTTCAACAGTTTCGCCCAGTGTTGTCATGATTATACCGTATTGTCCCAAATATAAGACGATGTTTTTTTCTTGGAAATACATCTGAAAAAAACGCGGTCGTCTTATATTCAGGGTCTAGATTTTGACATGTCAATAATACACCCACAACAATAGGTGGCGCCAAAACCGCATAAAACGAGTGTGCCATGAAATACGTAATGCAATGCGTGTTGTAAAGATCGCGAGTAAAAACAAAAGAAAAAGAAAACCTTACAGCTGCATGAGTCGTGACTGTCACGTTAGCCTGATGTTCACTCAATTCTTCATTCTCCTCACTTTCTTCAATCAACTCTGAAATAAAAGTAAAAATGGTTTATTTTCATTAACTCATAAAAAATAGAAATGTGAAAAGACATAAACGTGAACCCTGATGTAACAGCAGAAAGTAGACAATTGCTATACATTTTGATGCAGTTTTATAAATACTCTAAATAATCTAGTACATTTTATATATACATCTCTGAAACTTTTTCATTCATCAGTGAATGCGGTACATTGATCTTCAAATTATGATTTTTAAAACATTATAGGCACAAATCCCATGTTTCTATAGGGAGAACTATTAAACATGTTTGGTCAACTACACAATTATCTAACAAATAATTTTGTTGAAAAAAGTACCCAGTTTACAGAAAGTGTCTCTTGTTATTTTATTATTTAGCTATATTACTGCAGAGCTCTGCAGAATTCTCCAAATACAACACAAACACTCTAAAGCTACTTGAAACTTTATAACCGTCATCATTATTAATGAGGAATAAACACCAACCTGTTAGTTCTTCAGTATCTTCAGTGTGTTTGATTCTGCAGGGTTCTGGATCTCTCATCTTCTCTCTGTCCTCTTTAATAAACTCAGTCTTTGCAGATTTCTTCCTGATGATTAGATGCTCGTCTTCACTTGTGAACTGATGGGGATATTGCAGCATTTACTGCTGAATGTGTGATTGTTGTGAGGAGCTTCACTGAACATGAATTTCTGTGTGGAAGAAGTCGATTTGCCAAAATAAACAATAAATCAGTTTACTTATTTTTAACTAATTTACACATTTAAGCATTAGTATACATAAAGCAGATGGGCACACTTCAAGTATAACTTGTTTGAAGTAATGGTGTTTCATATAACATTATCCAGAGAAACAAGTGTTAATGATAAATCCCCTGTGATGTTTGTACTGGCTACTGTATACAGGCCACCAGGGCACCAAACAGACTTTATTAAAGAATGTGCTGATTTTATATCCGAGTTAGTACTGGCTGCAGATAAAGTTGAGCTAGTGCTGGCTGCAGATAAAGTTTTAATTGTTGGTGATTTTAATATCCATGTTGATAATGAAAAAGATGCATTGGGATCAGCATTTCTAGACATTCTGAACTCTATTGGGGTTAGACAACATGTGCCAGGACCTACTCATTGTCGAAATCATACTCTAGATTTAATACTCGGGCTTTAATCTAATTAATTATATGTTGTGGCGATTAATTAATTTAATTAATCGCAAATTACTCACACATCAGATTTGGCTGAGAAATTACTCCCAAAAGAACATTTAACGTCATTGTTGTGTAAAGCATCAAACCATTTTTGGGTGGGTGAACTATACCTTTAATAATTTTTTTAATTAATTTTATTATTATTACTATATTATTATTACAAATGGTTCACCCAGTTTGTTCAAAACGTGCATTAAGAAATGAAATGCCGCTGTGTGTTGCTCGGAGATGGAGACGAACAGTTCTGCTTTGTATTTATATTTTCGTTGGCAAAATTGAGCAAAACAGACAACATTGTGTTTATAAATTGCATTACTTTTTAATTCTTGCCAGTATTTAACCATTCAGCTCTCGCCTGCTCTCATGGAGACTGAGCGCTCATGCACACTCGCAGCGCACACACATAATGCCAGGTTCACATTACTCCGTTTGCAGTGCGTATGTGGTGTGTATTTTTTCAGCGCTCAAGTTAACAGATTAAAGCGTTCACAGCACACGGTTGCGGTCCGGCAGTGCGTTCAGGAGCGGTGTGTCTGCAGCAGTGCAGAGATCGTTTCCACACCGAGTCTAATGCTGCGCTGCAAGCGCTGAATTAAAGTTACAGCGCATTGTTTGCAGTAAATATGAACATGGATTGACACGAAAATGTAGTAATTACACCATAAATGCATATAATTAAAGTCTACTGGAAAACAAAGTTCTTTATGAACCGCAGGATTGCTAGTAATAAAGATTTAAATGCAAAAGGAAAGGCAGTAGAGCTGACTATTTCTGTCAATGGTAAGTTTGTGATCACGTAAGAAAAGTAGTTTAAATGTTCTGCCACTTCCTTGAGCAACTTAATATATAAATCTAGAAGTAAAGCATTGAATAAGGTGTTGCTTATATGTATTGTGTTTAAACATGCCTGTTAAAGATTGTATTTCTGTACTGTGTAAAAAAAGAATAGCAATGCTGAAAAAGCATTTTCAGTGACAATGTTTGGATTTGAAATCAAAATAATAGATAAATGTTGTGTTTGTGGTAAACAGCCACGGATCAGTAGCGGACGCTTCTGTGAAAGAACAGTCCTTGCTGCTTCCCCTCTCACACGAGTCACCTAAGAGGGGAATTCCCCCCCCCATTTTCAAAAATGAAATTCAGGCCCTGAATATATGTCAAACAATCCTGATTGGAGTATCACTATATATAGTTACAAATGATAAAAAGAAAGCTTTAAAAAGATCCGTATCTGTGATCGGTATCGGCAGATGCTGCTTTCTGTGATCCTGATAAAAGCACCCCTAGTATGGAGTACCTCAAGGCTCAGTACTAGGGCCGTTACTCTTCACGCTTTACATGTTACCCTTGGGGGATATCATCAGGAAACACGGTGTTAGCAATTTCTTACTTCTGAAAAAACAGAGGTGTTAATTATCGGACCTAAAACCTCTGCATGTAGTAACCTAGAACCTAGAACTAATATAACCAGGAACTATGAACATATTAGCCCAGTTCTGTGAAAACTGACTCCCTATTAAACATCGTATAGATTTTGAAATCTTGCTAATTACTTATAAAGCCCTGAATGATTTAGAACCTCTGTATTAAAACGAGCTCTTATTGCTTT
>NW_015536543.1:81631-87781 GCF_001515605.1 Sinocyclocheilus anshuiensis
CCCCCCACCCCCAATAAAAAGCATTTGAAACAAATAAGATTCCTAACCTTTTTATTTATACATCATTTTAAAATGTGTATAGTTTTACTTGCGTAGTACCAGTCAAAAGTTTAGACACATTACTATCTTTAATGTGTTTGAAAGAAGTCGCTTATGATCATCAAGTGTGCAGCTATTTGATCAGAAATACAGAAAGAACTAAAATATTGTAAAACTTACATTTTATTTTAAATAAAAAAAAATCAAATAATGTATTTTTCTATAAATAATGGTTTTAACACATCCTTATGAATAAAAGTATTACTTTATTTAAAAAAGAAAAAGGAAAAAAAATACTGACCCATTGAATTGCAAACTTTTGAACGGTATTGTTACAAAATATTTATATTTTAAATAAAGGCTGTTTGTTTGTTTTTTTCCCTGTAGGCTATTTTTGATCAAATAAACGTATAGCTTGATGAGCATAAGAGACTTCTTTAAAAAACATTAAAAACTGTAATGTGTCCAAACTTCTGACCGGTACTGTACATACATATTAATCAAACTTGATCTAAGGTTTGCTGAGGATGTTATTAGAGCCATGATAGTATTATTATTTTGCAGTAATTTATTCACAGTGCGCATTCATATTAGATGTGTTTGTTCATTCATCTTGAAGCAGCGCTGCACAGACCGACCGCTGCACGACATCAAAGTACAGCGAGAGAGCGATTCAGAAGCACAAGGAGCCGTCTGCTCTCTATACCTCTTACAGATGTCCTACAACACTCGCTCTGCGCTGATCCTGGATAGTTATATTAATGTGCTCTCGCACTACAATAATGCGCTGTCTGTCTAATCTGTCTAATATCCAAACCAACTTTATATCGGTTCCGTTCGCATCCATTACACTCACTGATCACGAGACATTCAGTAGCAGCCACAGTATCACTCCAAACCTGGAGAATGTGTCTGATGTTTGTGTTTCTGTGTGAAATATTGCTCACCTCTCCTCAGACTCGACGCTGCAGCTGCTTTATGACTCGCTCCTTTATCAGACAATGACTTTACAGCAGCGTTTGTTCACGGTTCCTCCGAAAGTGACTTCAGACAGACTCCTGAGACAACATAACGCTTTAATGATCTCCAGCAACAGAGCTCTGCTGATCAGCGAACACTTCAGTACTAATATAATACTAAGGGTTAGTTCCATATAAATCCAGTCATTATTTACTCGCCTCCACACGGTTCAATCCTTGGGGTATTTTTTATTTTTTGCCTGAACACAAAAGGTGATTTTGGTCAGGTTTGTCCTGCTGGTTTCTGTTCATACAATATCAGTCGATGGAGACTGACTTTCAGAAGCTTCATGACATTATTTAATGATGCTTTTAAAGCTTCTGAAACCCGGGCTCCATTGACTGATGTTGTATGAACAGAAACCAGCAGGACAAACTTGACCAAACTCACATCCTCAGTGTCTTTTTGTGTGTGTGTGTGTGTGTGTGTGAAATTAAATTCTCATTCAAAATATGTTTGTTCTTCACAAAAATACACGTTTAAATATACATATACATCATTTATTTATGGACTTATTTTTTTGCAATTGATTCAAGGAGGTGAAGTAATCTTTCCTCCCTTTGACTTGCTTCCTGGTGCCACCTTTCTTCTCTTTCTCTGTCCTCAGCATGTCGTCTCTCCTCCCGCTCTTGTCTGTCTCGTTCTCGTCTCTCCTCCTTCTCCTCCATTTCTCTCCATCTTTTCTCCTCCCTTTCGACTGCTTCCTGCTCTCTTGTCATTTCCCTCTCCTCCATCTCCTTGATCAGATTCTCAACTGATTTCCGGGTTCTTTTCCTTGATGCACTTGGTGTGTCTGGGGCTGGGCTCACTGAGGATGTAGAGGCCACAGCAACATCCGGGGCAGATGAGGCAATAAGGGCAGGTGGAGCGATGGAGGGTCTGCACCAAATTGCCTCATCCATGGCCCTGTACCACTTCCAAGATGCTGCTGTGGGCTCTCCATCCTCAGTGCTCATACCGGTTGCTGGACATTTGTGATCCTACAAAAATGCACAAACAAAACAAAAGCAGTCATTTTAACAGCACAATGTCAACTGATTTCTGTATTAGAAATAACAACATGATCTTACTTTATATTTTTGTTTGAGGTTTTCCCATTTTTTTTTTTTTTACAAAGGCCGCCGTCACCCTGTCTTGCAGGCCCTGCTCCATCACAAAAGCTCTGCACACAAATCAAGAATCAGAAAAGTGCTGTAATATCTGTTTGAAATAACATTAATTAACAGCATATGACATCAGTTTTCATTGGTTTCTGTAGTATACTCACTCAAAGCCTTTGATGGCTGCATTTGTTTTCTGGTGAAGAGGGCCTCATTAGCCACTCTCCACCGGATAAGCACATGTGTGTGCTCATCTGTCCCTGTAACATTCAAACAAGATTGTTACAAGTTACTTCTTTGATTTATGTTTTCAGCACTACACACAGGAAAAAAGTTATTCAGTGGTTCTTTGGGTTGGTTCAGGTGCTATATAGCACTAAAATGGTTCCCCTATGATTACGAGCCAGCACACCACTTTTAGTGCTCTTTAGCATCATTTATTTTAGAGTGTACATATACAAATGTTGAGGCAGTTGCTGGTGTGTTTTATCCAATAACATTTGCTACGCAATTTATCAACAGTACTAATAGACAAATACATTTGATAGCTTATTGATAGCTTTAATGTCTTGAAACCTTTAAAATAGTATGGTTTTATTTACATTACATAATTATTTACATTAGCAGTGTTGACAACAGTGAATTCTACTGCATAGCTAATAGCACACACACATCACTGATGTCTATTTCATGTTGTGATGCTCTCTTCTGCAATACTTGTCGAAGATGTTTCTGTCAGATATTACATAAACATTTAGTAAACGTCTTTAACTATGTATATAATTATGAACATATAACATGCTAAAGTCACAAGCCATCTGAATTAACGTACGTAAGTTTCCTAGTTAAAAACGGCATATTAACGTGCTTGCAATCACAACTTTAGAAGTGGGAATAATGACATTTACGATAGCGCGTGAATGCAGCAATCCACTTTGTAGACGCATGTGTGCTTACTGGAGCTCAGCAGTGGCTATAAATAAACACGTTTTTACAACAAAATCACAAATATACTATAATATCTGTGCAAACACCTTCAACAATTCAACAGTTTACTTTACAGTAGTTAAAAAAATGCAATTTTAACACAAGAAACCGTGTTTTTGGTTTTTAATACTCACATTTGAAAACATCCTCGTTCTTCTCCATGTTCGATTATGACGTATCCTCCTCTTCTTCTTTTTAAGGATTTGCGGCAGATTAGACGCATCCTCTCTTCTTCTTGGTTAATGTATCCTTTCTCATGGCATTGTGGGATAGAAAAGTATCCTGCGATCGGCACTTCGGAGTCTGGACGGGACGCAGTAGGCCATCCGGGGATCTCTCGGCTACTCTTCTATGAATACTGTGGTTTCAGACATACTACTCTTCTCACGTACCCATTTCACCTACTATATAGTAAGTAAGTAGGCATATTTGAAAGATAATTAAGTATACGTACGTCCGAATCTCGCGAGAAATAGTGCTCCATCCAGGTAAATCTCGCCTACTCTTTTGTGGATATTGAGATTTCATGCATACTTTTCCTTCGCCTACTGCTTTTTGCCTACTAAATAGTATGGAAGTATGTGGTTTCGAATGCAGCCAGTGAGAGCGATAACACCCAATTTAACACACACCTGAGACCTTGTAACACTAATGAGTCACATGACACCGGGGAGAGAAAATGGCTAATTGGGCCCCGAGACACACGTGTGTTTATCCGTTGCAGAGTGACTGATGAAGGAATGCTGCCATCAACGGCTCTCAGTGAGTACACTGCAGACATCAATAAAACATATTTTAAATATTAAGTTGTAGTTTATTTTAGTTATTGTCAACAGAGTTATTACAGCGCTTTTCTGATTCTTGATTTCTGTGCCTTTGCTGCAGAGCTTTTGTGGTGGAGCAGGGCCTGCAAGGAAAGGTGATGGCGGTGATTTGTGAAAAAAAGGGAAAACCTGAAACAAAAATATAAAGTAAGATCATTCTGTTACTTCTGATACAGAAATCAAATAGAAAGACCAAAAGACACTGAGGATGTGATTTTGTTCAAGTTTGTCCTGCTGGTTTGTGTTCAAACAACATCAGTCAATGAAACCTGAGTTTCAGAAGCTTCAAAAGCATCATCAAATAATGTCACGAAGCTTCTGAAAGTCAGTCTCCCATCGACTGATATTGTATGAACACAAACCAGCAGGACAAACTTGAAAAAAAAACACAAAAAAACACAAGGATTGAACAGCGTGGAGGCGAGTAAATTATAACTGAATTTATATGTTTGGGTGAACTAACCCTTTAAACCCCCTAAACAGAAATTGTATGAAATATATGTAAGCATTTATATTATAGTAGTAGGAAATTAACTTTAAGAAATAAGCAGCTTTATTGAGCATTTGTGCCTAAGACACAAAAAGGATTAACAAAAATCACATTTACATTTCTGCATTTGGCGGACACTTTTATATGAAGTGAAGCGATTGTTTTAGCTGTATGTCGCTAGACTCTGTACTGTGAAGATGCTTGTGGGCATTCCTACTGCTGTCACTCTAATGTTATTGGTAGACTGTACGTCTGGACATATCTTTAGAAAATGCAATCACAAAGGAAATTAACTTTAAGAAATAAGCAGCTTTATTGAGCATTTGTGCCTAAGACACAAAAAGGGATTAACAAAACTCACATTTACATTTTTGCATTTGGCGGACACTTTTATATGAAGTGAAGCGATTGTTTTAGCTGTATGTCGCTAGACTCTGTGACTCTGTACTGTGAAGATGCTTGTGGGCATTGCTACTGCTGTCACTCTAATGTTATTGGTAGACTGTACGTCTGGACATATCTTTAGAAAATGCAATCACAAACTATATATATCGCCGGTAAATCTAAGATATCATTCTAATCTGACTAGGTATTAGACTTAAAAGAAATAAAAGTAGCATTCTGCAGTCTAAAGTGAGTTTGAGTCATACATTGATGGTTCGAGTTGTTAATTATATGATGCTTCAGATGCTGTTCGTTTGCATAAAGTTACTTCTGACATGATTTTCCTCATTTCACAAAACAGAGCATTTCTTAAAACGGTGACATCACCTGGGCTCTTTCTACAGCATGATGGGAGGACAAGAACATCTTCTCAGTCCATTGTCTCAGCATTCATCAGCCCTGTTACCAACGTTATTGTAAAAGAATAATCTCTATACCTGTGAGTAACTGATATAATTCATGAGAAATACAACTTTATCAGTAACTGTAAATTAGATTTTGCTTAAATTATGCTTAATTTACAACCCCGTTAGCCATTCTGGGAAAGTTAATTTACTTGATAGCTTTTTCAGTTTCACAATGCTTTAACAGGGTAACAGGGTTGCAGAAAATGTTAATCATATATAGTTAAGTGTAAAATAAAAAAGCTAAAATAATATTTAGTTTGACCTGATGTTGATAATCAATATGAACGTTTCTCAAACCTCCCTTTACTGAACATTTGTTTTACTATTTACAATAGTTTAATTATTTCATCTCACAGCTCTTAAAGGGTTAGTTCGCCCAAAAATTATAATTAGCCCATGAGCTACTCACCCTCAAGGCATCCTAGGTGTATACGACTTTCTTCTTATATATATATGAGCACTTGGATACGCTTTATTTTACTTCTTTTGGACTGATGCACTGCAACACCCACTGACTGCCATTAAACTGCTTGGATGATCACAGACAATTTTTAATATAACTCCGACTGGATTCGTCTGAAAGAAGAAAGTCATATACACCTAGGATACCTTGAGGGTGAGTAGCTCATGGGCTAATTTCATTTTTGGGTGAACTAACCCTTTAAGATGATCTCATCTTAACTGCTTTACTGATGATGTGATTGCAGTGGAAGGAGCTTAACTGATGATGATGTGATTGCAGTGGGAGGAGCTTCACTGATGATGTGATTGTGATTGCAGCTTCACTGATTATAATGTGATTGCAGTGGGAGGAGCTTCACTGATGATGATGTGATTGC
>NW_015536544.1:0-384 GCF_001515605.1 Sinocyclocheilus anshuiensis
AAGCCCCCTCTAGGCTGAACACGGGAACAGGATGGAGCTCAGGAGCAGCGGACACTTGAGGGCGCTTACGAAGAGCTAGCACTGGACGGCGCTTTCTATGAGCAGGCACTGGAAGGCGCTCTGGACTGGATTCGGGGACTGGAGCCCTCTCCTCTTCAGTTTGGCATTTTCGCCGCGCCATACTCAGCTCACCCTCAGCCGTGGTGCAGGGGGCGGAGCTCCTCGCCGCGCTCACACCGTCCTCAGCTTTCTCCCTCGTGGCAGGCATTGTCGCTGGCTCTCGCACCTGGTCTAACGAGTTGAGCTCTACGCCCGGGGCGATCCTCTGCTCAGTCGCTCGGCTTTGCGCTGGCTCGCTGATCGCGGCGGGAATTGGCTGTCCGT
>NW_015536544.1:421-751 GCF_001515605.1 Sinocyclocheilus anshuiensis
TGTCCGTCATCGGTGGGCTCTGGCTGATGCTCCGCACCGTGGGGAGATGGTGGGCTGGGCACTGGGTCTGGAGAGGGTCTGACGAGATCATCCACGGGCAGGATGGCGATCCGTTTCTCGCCAGAGTCCACTCCATGAAGGCAGCGAATTCCGCTCGAAGACCATCTTCGGACGACGGTGCTCTGCACGCGGTGTTCAGGCTAGCGTCATAGAACGCGCAGAGGTAAGTTCAGCGAGGGCCAGAAACAGTCTGGTATGGTCCTCCAGCGAGTGCTCCCACTGCTCCAGCAGGAGGAGGAGGAATTCGGGGCGAAGGAGGGGATCCATCCA
>NW_015536544.1:831-1273 GCF_001515605.1 Sinocyclocheilus anshuiensis
AGATTGTGATAATTTATACAAAAGACACTCTGTAAATATGTATATATTTAGGAAAAATATGTGTTAAAGAGAATGTGTCACAATAAGCTGGATGCACGGAAACGAGGAGACGTTGAGATTTCTCAGAACGAGAGTCTTTTAATGATTCAAATAGGAGACACAGAGCACAAGGATGACATTCACAACAAGTAGATAACGAGTAGACCTGACAAACACAAACTGAACAGACTAGGACTTAAGTACACAGGGAAATGAGGATAATTAACTAAACACAGCTGGAAACAAATGATGAACTAATCAGGGAACCTAATGGAAACAGGAAGGACCAAATAAGAAAACACAGCACCAGAAACAGGGGCAAAACACGACACAGAACAGTCCAGAATCCAGACAATTGTGTGTGTGTGTATACAGTGGGTACGGAAAGTATTCAGACCCCCTT
>NW_015536544.1:2277-3576 GCF_001515605.1 Sinocyclocheilus anshuiensis
GGGGTCTGAATACTTTCCGTACCCACTGTATATATATATATATATATATATATATACATACACACTGCACTTAATACAATAATCTATCTGCTACCACTGGATACCATCCAATGCACATCCATGACATTTTGCGTATCCAGTTCATGTATAATCTGTTGCACCTTCGCATATTTTATGTGTATATATGTCTACATAATGTAGAATGTGTACATACTGTGTATAATGTGTATTGCTAACTGTAAGTATGTCTATTAGTACACTGTGTGTACTGAGTATATGTATGTGTATATTGCACATTGTCATCTGTTTAAGTCTGTATGTTTATATGTAAATTGTTTCTGCACTGTCTAGAGCACGCTCCCAAGAATTTCACTCACCAAGGCACATGTGCTGTGGTGATGTGACAATAAAAGTGATTTGATTTGATATATATATAATAAAAATGACAAAAGTGGTAAATAAGATAAAAGAAAATTCAAAACATTAATAAATATTGTAATAGTATATAAATAACATGGTCAAGGACCTTCTTTAAAGTGACAAAAATAAATATTTATTGTCACTGAATGAAAACGCCGAAGCAAACTATTAAAATTTAATCAGGAAAATATTCACTTTATACTAACTCAAAAGTATATATATTTTTTCTCTATGTTATTAGAGTTATATAGGATTGCAGAGGATATTAGTCACAAAAACCCAATTTTTCACCTTTTTGTCCAATTTTTATAAAAATTCTTCATTTTGATTTCATTCTCACTTGAACTACTGAACTTCGGCAGGTGTGTGAGCATGCGCCTGACCAGTGGTGCAACGAGATGATTTATAGGCATCTGATCCAGAGATTGTAGGTACGAGTGCAGTGTGGGACAACTTTATAAAATTGTTTGTAAAGTTGTGTAAATTAGATTCCTTTATAATCCCAATAAGCGTTGTTCTTGTCTCTAGGATTAGAAGTCTGTTTTTGTTCATTTTGTGTTCGTTCACATCTGAACTTCACGTCATTTTGAGTTGATTCTCACTTGAACTACTGAACTATGGCATCAGTGTGAACACATGTCTGCCCAGTGGCGCAACAAGCTGAGTGACAGACATCTTACCCAGAGATTGTTAGTTGTAGAGTCCTGTGTGGGACAAATGTATGAAATTGTGTGTAATGTCATTTCAATTCCTTTATTATCTAGGTAAGCATTGTACTAATCTTTAATCTTTAATCTTTGATCTTCGGGGAAGTTGTGGCCTAATGGTTAGAGAGTCGGACTCGTAACCCAAAGGTTGCGGGTTCGAGTCTCGTACCGG
>NW_015536544.1:4355-5024 GCF_001515605.1 Sinocyclocheilus anshuiensis
TACTAAACATGAGTGGAATTTGAACCGCAGCGCCCCCACACCTTGATGCTCATGACAAGAATAGCATGTCCTATAGTTATCTTTATTGAAGTGAATTAGGTTTAAATCGCCCTCATGCATGAATGAATGAATATTTTTTCATCCACGATGATAACATTACACAAAACTGAAATTGCACGTCAAAATAAAACATTGTCAATATTTTGTGAGACCCCCCAAAATTTCACAAATCACGTTTTCAGGGGAGCCCATGTCTTATTAGGGGGAGCTGAGCTCCCCCTAGCTCCCCTGTAGTTCGCACCCTGCTTATACTAAATATAGGCTCAAAAAATGCACTAGTCAAAGAGACATGCCAGTGAAAAACTGTAATGTTGTGGTGAAGCTGCGGAAAACAGGCAGAGGCAAGGATTTATGTGCAGGTATTTAATGAAAAAACTAGAACAAACAATAAGCCAAAAACCAAAGGGAACCCCTGAGGAACTCTCTGCACATCCCTGCAGTTGATGTCCGCTTGAACTCGAGACCAGGAGGCATAAATCACACTCTCCAGTTTGCTGGCCACAAACACGTTGTTCAGGCAGGATGCAATGGCTCTTACTGCTTGTTTAAAGGGGTCATATGATGTTGCTAAAAAGAACATTATTTTGTGTATTTGGTGTAATGAAATGT
>NW_015536544.1:5310-27727 GCF_001515605.1 Sinocyclocheilus anshuiensis
TCCCATTATAAACGAGGCATTTGTTGCATCCAGGGGGGATATAATTACGGATTATAATGATTTATACTTGCTCGAGAAGTGACGTGGAAGCACAGAGGATCGTCACTTGTCACGCAAATTTCACAACACGTATACATCATACTTCTACATCATCATCAGGTTTATCACTCATGTGACATTTGGCTGGAAGTGACGGTTTAGTTTAAAATATTAGTATTGTTCTCAAACACACCATCATTTCACTTAAGAAGACCTTGAGTCATCTACTGGAGTCATATGGGGTACCAGCATGTTCGTTTTGTGTGGTTTTTAAAGTGCCAACTTTGGAGGTCCCATACATTTGGGACTCACAGAGATAAATTCTTTTTCTAAAAATCATTGTTTGTGTTCAACTGAAGAAAGAAAGTCATATACATATTGAACGGCATGTTGGTAAGTAAATGATGATAGATTTTTGGGTGGAGTAACCCTATAAGACAGGTGTCAAACACAAGCTGTGTCCACAATCATCTCTTATATAGTGCACTATTTCGCATGTCAGACATTTGATAGTGGTGTCTTGTTAATTGTTACATCTTTCCTTATTGTATAACACTTTGGTATAACATCTGTTCTTTTAAAATGCACTTTACACTCTTAAAAATAAAGGTGCTTCAAAAGGTTCTTCAAGCGATGCCATAGAAGAACCATTTTTGGTCTGATTATCAATGTGATGTGTAATCAGTACATTTAAATTTTGTTAAATGAAACCTGTGATTCAAGGTGACCATATATTCTGAAGAATGTTGAAAACATAATGTTAGACTAGTGACAATTCAAATGTAAGATTTCTTTAAGTCATCATAATTAACATATATTCAAAATACATTTTTGGATACATGATAGTAATGTATTACCTGTCAAAGTACAATTGTATATATCTTGAATCAGTTTTTTGTTTTTTTGAACAGTCAAAACTTCCTAGTTAAATCTTATTTAATTATGGACATCGCTAACTGATTCTGCATTTACTGCATGACTTGACAGCATGTTTCACAGCTGTACATCACCAGTGTTTAGAAACTTGGATAATTATTTGTTTCATACATGGTCTAATTGCTTGAGCGGTGCTTCCACCCCCAACCCTCCAAATTCAGAAGCATGGTTTAAAAATGTATTTACATGACATTTACTTAGCCATTCTATATTATAAATATAGTCAAAGCTAAATGTTATAACACACAGTAGGATTTTTAAAAAGGAAAATGTAAAAGAGAAAGAAAAAAAAGAATTAGGGAGAATCATTAAATTATGACTAATTTACTGGCACTGTGTGAATAATTTGGGTAACACTTTATTTCGATAGTCCACTTTAGACATTCTATTAACAGTAAGTAACTTTGCAACTACATGTCAACTAGCAGTTAGTAGAGTATTAGTGGACTATCTCTAATTACGAGTACTTAATTTATATATATATTTTTTTTAATCCAGATTACATGTAATCAGTTACTACCCAGCACTACTAAGTCTGTCACACCACATTAAAGGGCACCAAAATGACATTCATAATTTAATGACAGTCTGAAAGCTGAGACTATGTTTTACCTAAAAAAAGTAACATAACTTTTACTCTGAAAATGAAAATTTTACTCGCATTTACTGGAAAAAGCATACTTGAGATTTACGAAGCAACATTGATATATTCAAACGAATATCGCTATTATTCATAAAAAGTCCTAAAAGAAATCATATTTGGTTGAAGATGGTTATTAACATTACTTCTAATATTATGTGACATTGTCTTTTCCAAGCATCTTGGAAAAAGTTGCGACAGTTCTTTTATAAATTTAGGCTGTTTTGTTGCTCAGTGAAAACTACTATTTCCTAAAGAGCTTTTTTTTGTTTAGTTTTTAAATTAATTGTTGATCTAGAGCTATTGTTAAACATAAAGGCAGAATGGAGACATTTTTGTTTCCTTGTGGCAGAGAGTCAGAGTACTGCAGATATACTGCAGAAATCTAAGCTTATTGCCACTCTCCATTCACCAATAAAGTATTTTTATTATATGGACAAATAAAGGATTTTTATTTCTATTATATTTTTATGACATTGATTAGGCAGCGTTTACAAGGCGGAGATCTGAAACAATTTAGCTGCGCATAATTTCAAGGTCATCTGAGATTTATAAATTTCACATCTGAAAGAGGGGCTGACACATGTTTTTTTTGTGTGTGTACGTTCATTCTCTGAATCACGCACGAACGTTTGAGAAATAATCGTAAAATCAAATGTAGGATGGTTTATACACAACATTTTATAAACTAGGTCCCTGCATCATGCTCCATTGTGACTGCTTCTTCAAGACTTACTGTTCAGCAAAACATCTAACAAAGAGACCGAAAATGGCTTTTCTGAAATTTATTGAATATTCTTTATTAACATTATATGGACAAATAAAGGATTTTTATTTCTATTATACGTTTATGACATTGATTAGGCAGCGTTTACAAGGCGGAGATCTGAAACAATTTAGCTGCGCATAATTTCAAGGTCATCTGAGATTTATAAATTTCACATCTGAAAGAGGGGCTGACACATGTTTTTTTTGTGTGTGTACGTTCATTCTCTGAATCACGCACGAACGTTTGAGAAATAATCGTAAAATCAAATGTAGGATGGTTTATACACAACATTTTATAAACTAGGTCCCTGCATCATGCTCCATTGTGACTGCTTCTTCAAGACTTACTGTTCAGCAAAACATCTAACAAAGAGACCGAAAATGGCTTTTCTGAAATGTATTGAATATTCTTTATTAACAAAATATGAATACACTATCTGTCACCTTTTAATCAACCCCCAAAAATGTTTGGTACCACTTTATAGTAACTGTCATTAATAACATTAACAAACATTACATTACATTATGGAAAGGGTTATATTACAAAAAACATAACAGTAATCTACATAGACACTGGCAGCAATATTCTGAAATATATACAATATATAAGAATAAATGTATCAGGAAAGCACATATAAAGATGCTATCATGTATCGATATATCATTAATCTTTACCACCTTCCAATCCAGTGAGTTCTGACCACAGAAGTGTACATATAAAGAATTAGTAGAATGCGACTCATTAGTGACCATATTTTAGGCTCTGCTGAGGCGTGTGTTCTCATTAGCGTCCTCCTCGTCCTGCTCCTCCTCCGTGTCTGGCTCGTGAATGAAGCTGTAGCGGCGATACACAGATCCATCTCGACTGGTGTAGACCACATCCACCTCGTCTCCACTGTCCTCTGGTTCTGGCACTCCGTGTGGCATGGGCCGAGGGCTGGGCTGTATAGCCACCCCGCTCAGTCGTTCATAGCTCCGTCTCCAGCATAAACATTTTTTGGCCCTTGCCTGTACCAGCGCAAACACAACTAGTGCTAACACTACAGCTAGCAGCAAAGCGGCAGGTAAAGCTGCAGATGCATGCTGTACCGCTTGGGATCTCAGAATAACATCATCCTGACTTATGCTTGGTACAGGCGCCTCAAGACACAATGCTGTAAAAAACGAAAACAACACACACAAAGAAATTACATTAAAGTGGCTTTTTCACTGTAAAACCCTATGAAATTCTTGGTAAAGCAGTTTTCCCTCACCTACATAATATATAGTTTTGCAAAAAAAAAAACATAAATGGAGTGTATGCTTGCGAAGGGACAATTAATTTATTTGACGAGTGTATTTACTATACAAATGTAAAGATTCTTTAAAATGAGTCTGATTTCCCAATATTGTACATTTTTGGCTGTAAGACCAATTTGAGTAAAATTAGTAAACATTTAGTAATACTTGACTATGTTTGCATTATTACATTAGTTAACAATGGAAACTACTTTTAAAACATGTATTATCTTACAGTTGTTAATGTTAATTTCAATATTTACTAAGGAATACTTACGTCGCGACCGCGCAGAAGAAATAATATGCCGCACATAGGACAGATGCAGAAAACTGAGTTGGGAAAGCCATTTGATTGAATTAAATGCAAAATAATTGCAATGCTCGGGCAAACCGCTAAAGAGTTGTTGTCGCTATAGAGTTAGAACATGTACGGCAAATGAGTCGCTGTAGAAATCGAATACTCTAATAGTTGCGGACGAAACAGCTCAACACAAGAGCCAACACAAAATGACATGTGAAATAAAATGCCATCGTGTTTTAAAGAAGAGTGTCTTGATTAAGTGGTGGAAATAGCGGATGATGAGCACAGAACGGTAACAAAACTCCGAGACATTTACAGTAGTAGTGCTCTACTACTCTAAACTCCACTTGGATAACTATATAAGAATTCACATGTTCATGTTTTTTGAACATATTTAGCTTACAGATCTCAGTTTAAATGCTTCAGTTTGTTTTCTATTCTATTCTGTTTAAATGCTTCAGTTTGTTTATTATATTATATTATATTACATTATATTATATTATAAACCTAATAAATAATTGACCTCAAAAAGGGAATTCATGAGCAATATCTGTTTCATTTTTTCATATTATATTATATTATTACAAAGAACTGAACTGTTCAGATTTTTTTTTTTTTTATAGAAATAGCGGATGATGAGCACAGAACGGAAACAAAACTCCGAGACATTTACAGTAGTAGTGCACAAACTCTACTACTCTAAACTCCACTTGGATAACTATATAAGAATTCACATGTTCATGTTTTTTTAACATATTTAGCTTACAGATCTCAGTTTAAATGCTTCAGTTTGTTTTCTATTCTATTCTGTTTAAATGCTTCAGTTTGTTTATTATATTATATTATATTACATTATATTATATTATAAACCTAATAAATAATTGACCTCAAAAAGGGAATTCATGAGCAATATCTGTTTCATTTTTTCATATTATATTATATTATTACAAAGAACTGAACTGTTCAGATTTTTTTTTTTTTTATATTATTTTATAGAATTTCTTGGTAACAGCACTGTAAAAAACATTTTTCTCGGGGAACCTAAAATGTGCAGCGTTTAGTTACATCAAGGGTCAAATCAAATATAAATAGCACATTAAAGTTAAAAGTTACACACTTTTTTGTGTGCGCGCTGTACAGGTCTGGTATAAAGAATGTTTTTGCTCAGGTGGCCGAAATGTCCGCCCAATAGAGAAAAGTTTTGCCCAGCAAGAAAAAAAAATAGAGGGAACATTGCCCTCAGGCCATTCAAGATGTACTGTAGATGAGTTTGTTTCTTCATCAGAAGAAACAGAGAAATGTAGAATTATATCACTTGCTCACCAATGGATCCTCTGCAGTGAATGGGTGCCATCAGAATGAGAGTCCAAACAGCTGATAAAAACATCACAATAATCCACAAGTAATCCACACAAACAAGCAGCTTTTTGTTTCACAAGATATTAATGGATGGACTGGAGTGGTGTGGATTACTTGTGGATTATTGTGACGTTTTTATCAGCTGTTTAGACTCTCATTCTGACGGCACCCATTCACTACAGATGATCCATTGGTGAGCAAGTGATGTGATGTTAAATTTATCCAAATCTGCTCTGATGAAGAAACAAACTCATCTACATCTGGATGGCCTGAGGTTATGTATATTTTCTGCAAATTAAAATTTTTGGGTCAACTATTCCTTCAAAAATATGTCTCATTGAATATAGGACTACCTGAGCCTGAATCACAAAGACAACACTTCCCGTTCCTCTCCCCAGACTGGCAGCAGGGCAAGCACTGACTCTCAGGGGCATGTAGGGCGAAACCTGGGTGACAGGTGAGACAGCTCTGGGGTCCGGCACCGGAACAATGTTTACAGGACTCGTCACAGGGTTCACAAACTCCCTAATGCCATTGAAAAAGACACATGCAAAGTGAAATCTTGTTGTTTACTCTACTGAATGAACTACATTACTTCCACACACACACACACACACTGTCATCAGCACTTACACCCTGTGAGTAATATCGGCTCTCTTCACAGCGAGGGTAACACATCCCATCCTGCAGGACACTGCCCCAGTCACATGTCACACAGCCCTGAGGAGTGCTATCTGCAAACAACACAGAAACCTGCAGATGAGAAAGGGTGAGGCACCAGCTGTTTCTTTCAAAGATCTGGAGTAATCAACATGGCAATCAACGTTTTGCCTTTTCTGAATGATCTTTATTTGTAGTGAACCCAGAATAATCCTTTTGGATTGGAATGAAATTAACACTAGGGAACTACTAGATTTCAAAGTTTGTTTCTCCAGGAATTCTGTCAGCCAAACAACTTCCTTAGAAATTTATTATATACCTCCTTGGCAGCTAAGTCAACAGATTTTATTTAATTGCTATTTTTATAGCATGTATTTTAGCACAAAGAAACATTAGATTGAACAGTCAGCAAACAGAACCAAATATATATGTCTGCAATAACATTTCATGATCAAACAAGGGAGGCCATATAATGATTAGAATAAAGATACGTTGATATTACGGAAGCTTATAAAATGTGAAAACAATGATATAACAGAAGCACCTGTGCAGGACTTGCAGCTGGTGTGGCACTGTCTGCAGCTGTGCCCGCTCTCATAAAAGCGCTGCGGACATTGATCCACACACTGTCTGGTGCCCTGCAGGTCCAGCAGAGGAGGTGTGCACACCCTGCAGGTGTCCGGCCCTGGGCCCGAGCACTGCTCACAGGAACGGTCACACTTCTCACAGCGCTCCCCTGTGCTGTAGTACCTGAGGAAGGCACATCGAGTGAAATAAATGCACATCTTGTTATTACAGTATATATAGACAGTGAAGAGAAGACAGTAAATTACTGGGAAATGAGACCGGATCAAACCTAATTTTCCCATTTGAGTACTACAGCTCAACATGCCTGTAGCCATGCACTGACCATATGGCACGGCTCTGATAAAGTGAACACAAATCCTTTTGTCATCGATTGAAACTTAGTTTGAGGCCCGGCATTTTACATTTACATTTGGTAGCTAACTTTGCTTTCAAGCTACATCAGTTCCTGTTTCTCTGGGAATTAAACCCATGACCTTGGTATTACTAACGTAATGCTCTACTGTTATAGCTACAAACAGTAGCCCTGTCTTATGCCATCATTATCAGCATTTCTATCAAGTCTTAGAAGTTGTGAGGTGGAGCCACCATGGATCAGAATTGTTGGTCCAGCACATCCCATAGATGCTCAATCGGATTGAGATCTGGGGGATTTGGAGGCCAGGGCAACACCTTGAACTCTTCATCATGCTCCTCAATTGATTCATGATCATATGCAGTGTGGCAGGGCACAATATCCTGCTGATAGAAGCCACTACCACTACAGAACAGCATTGCCAAGAAGTGGTGTATATGTTTTGCAACAATGGTTAGGTAGGTTGCACAAATTGACTTCCACATAAATGGCCAAACCCAAGGTTTCCCAGCAGAACATTGTAAAGAGCATGATACTCCCTCCACCAGCTGTCGTTTTTCCGCAGTGCATCCTATGCCATTAGTTCCCCAGGATAACAGTGCACATGTACATAGCCGTCCACTTGATATAAATGAAAAAGCAATCATCAGACCAGACGACTCTTCCCTGACTGGTTAGAAGCTATATTGCCCCATACGCAGCAGGGTGCAATGTACTTGTTGTAGTGACACATTCCTCCTATAACCATCATTAAAATTTTCTGTGACTTGTGCCAGTGCCACAATAGACCTGTCGGTTCAGACCAGATGGGATAGCTTTACTCCAGCTGACCGTGCCCCACAAGCCTTGCCATTTCATCTGGCCATTAAAATTTGACCCTTGTTAAATATACTCAGGTCTTTGACTACTTTAAGGGAAGTTTGGGAAGCTACAGTTTTATCAAACACTGGTGAGTTTATATTAACTAAGCTCTTAATTACCAATGAATAATGGATGAAATTAGTGTGTGTGTGTGTGTAGGAAGATCTTACCCTGTGGGACAGTGGCTAACGCAGAGATGAGAGAGCAGATGAAGGTAGCCTGGTGCACAGCTCAGACAGTCTCTGGGAGACGTCCCGGTACAGGTGGCACACACATGATCACAGGGCATACAGAAACCCAGCTCTACCCCATCAGCCTCCTCATGGGCACTGTAAGTTCCTGCAGGACATTTGCTCACGCACGAACCATCTGGAACACAAACATGTTCCCATTAAAGCAGTTACATGTTTTCCCTTTCTACAATACTTTAGATCCAAGAGAGGGATTTAAAAGCCAAACCACAACTGATGAACACTTTAAATCAGTATTAATAATTGCAAACCTCACAATCAATTTCATTATTTTCTTAACAGTAGAAGTGTACAAAAGAAATGCACTGATGTGAGTTCAGGTCATTCGTACTATGGAGGTAGTTGGGCAGGGTGCAGGTTTGGCAGTCAAAGGTTCCCGGCCCGTCGCAGGACTGGCAGAGCCGATGACATGCTTGGCAAGTAAACTGGTTGTTTGGGAGGAACGTTCTGGGTGGGCAGTCCGAATCCCCAGTAACCCCACACATCATGGTGTTGGGATCCAGAACCAGACCCTTTTCACACTGCAGACACTGGGTGGGATCTGGACCCTCACAGTATGCACAGGTCTGGTGACATTCTACGGAGCCAATATGGGACATATAAATGACACATAATACATTTATATTTATTCACTTATTAGCCACAATTATCAAACTGTGTTCAGTTATTGCAATTAAATAACCGAATAAATAATCAAATAACCAGTATACTTCAGTTTTGATGCAAACTCTTATTGTACGCGTTTCGCCGAGCACATGGCCTTTTAAAGTATACTCCATTCGAAAGGGTGCATGAAAGTGTGTATGGACATTAGAAAGTTTCATCCTGTTCCATTGTCTGCAGTCTCCAGAAGTTATGAGTCATCTTTAGAAGTTATGAGTGAAGTGTCTTTTAACTTGCTGAGTGCTGAGTATTTTCAACCTTGTAGGACAGGAGTGTCAAACTCAATTCCTGGAGGGCCGGAGCCCATGTAGTTTTCAAATAAGTCTGAAGGACTTGATTAGTTGGATCAGGTGTGCTTAATCTAAACTCTGCAGGACTCCGGTTTTTGACACCCCTGTTGTTGCTTATGCACCCCACTATGTTTATCTACCATTTTGCAAATCACTGGTAATCTGGAAATTTTGCCGTTACCCATCCATTTTGTTTTTAGCTGTTTTTGCTCTAACTCAATCCCACTAAAATCTGCCGTAACCATAGCCATTGAGGATATGTGTCGGTCACCTGATTAGCTGGGAGACTAGTCAAATTGCCCCTTCTTTACTAAAGATTTGCTAGTAAAATCTCACATTCACAGGTGTTTCACTCAAGTGTACAATTCTGAATGAAGAGGTGCTCGCGTGCCTTCTTAATGGCCCACCCTAGGGGAACCCCTAGTATAAGTATGCACGATTAGAAAAATTGAGCTATGCGCATACTATGAAATTTACATGGCACACACTATGCACATACCCTAGACTATGCGTAAAACTGAAGCATACTTGGGGCTTAAGGTGGAACTTATACTAACCAGGATTATACTGGCTTTGTGTGTTAGTGGTATAACTACAGCTAATACTTCACCTTGGCATTCCTTATCAGAGGTCTGGTAATAAGTGCCCGCTGGGCACTCTTCCAAGCATGTGCCCTCGTAGAGTTTTGGGTTGAGGGCAGAGCAGGTCTCGCAGTCATCAGAGAGAGGACCAGAGCAGGTGGCACAGGTGGGATGGCAGCTCACACAGACCCCCTGATCCAGGTCTTCAAAGTAGCCCTTCGGACAGACAGCCTTGCATGCCCCGTTTAAGAGCAAATAGAGAAAACTGCATCCTGAAACACCATAATTACACAATGTTATTATATTACAAATTCACTGTAATCTAATATTCACTGAAATTCTAAAGTAATCCAAATGTGTTCTGATCTGTACACATAATTACTCATTATTAGATAATACACAAGATAATATAACAGGGAAAATGAATTCAATATATTTCCGTTAAAGTGCCACTGATAGGTTTTCAGTGCTCTTTTGGCTGTATCTGTTATTACTCGTTAAAGAATCGAAGCAGTAACGATCACTCACTTGTACAGGTGGAAAAATCGGTGCACACATCACAGTGAGGAGCACAGCGTCTGCATGTGCCGTCTTCTGCCACGTAGCTCATGGGGGTGCAGTTTTGCCTGCACTGGCCATTGGCCAGATGAAGGCCTTCTCGACACGAAAGGCACTGCGTGCTTATGCCATCACAGGTCAAACAGAGTTCATCGCAGGGTTCGCATGTCCCCAGCTCTGTCTCAAAATAACCTCTGCAAGAAACCCAAGACATACAAGTTTGTTTCCCTCTTGTGTTCATTAACATATCCTCATGAATGCCAGGACTAAAAACAACTGACAAAGTCATTTGGCTTTCAGTTTACAGTCATTTTTAGTGATGCATTTTCAAATGATCTTTCCGTATTTCAAAAAACAAAACAAAAAAGTATATAAACGTATGCTGTATAGCTATGTTTTCTTACATTAATAGTAGAAATAATCATTCATATCATCTATATTTACCTCTCTGTCTTATTTATCTACACATATTCAAGACTTTTTCATTTCTTGCATAGTAAATATTTCAACAATATTAAAGGCTTCAAAGTCAAATCTCAAATCACTGCAATATTTAGGATCCATAAAATATAAATATTTATGAAAATATAAAATTTCAAACTGAAATTTCTAGGTGTATTTCTAGGTATTAATGTATACTAATTAGATTATATATAGTATTTTATACATATCATTGGGGTTGTTGTTTCTTTTTCTTTTTTTAAAAGAAGTCCCTTATGCTCACCAAAGCTGCATTCATTTGATCAACATACTATTTCTATTTTAATTGTAATTTATTCCTGTGATGTCAAAGCTCAATTTTCAGTCTTCAGTGTCACATGATCCTTCAGAAATCATTCTGATATGCTGATTTTGCTGCTCAAGTAACATTTATTAATATTAGCAATGATGACATACAAAACTGTCTATTGTAATATACCTGCACATACAATTGTCGATTTATATATTTTTATTCCTTATTTACTTGTTCTATTTTTTATTTGTTATTATCTGTACAGCCATAGCGACTCACTCTGGACACTCTGACCAGCAGCTGCCCTGGAACAGATAGAGCTGGTAAGTGTCCGTCTTACAGCTCACACACTCGTCTCTGCTCTCACAGGCCTCACAGTTAGCAGAACACCTCTCACACAGCAGACTGGAGCTGTTCCCATAGAAACCCAGAGGACAGCGGTCTACACACATGGCCTCCGGCTCCAACATGTATCCTGTTGAGAAAGCAAACAGAGGTGCGAAGAACCTATTAAGTAGATAAATATCTTATTTATTCAGCAAGTTCTTTTGATGCAGGAACTTATTAAAAGGGAACTTTGACAGTCTGTTTATCAGGTGGGAGGGAAAGGAAAGCTAACCTATACGTTACCAGTAGCACATGTGATGCAGTTCTGAGCCTCTGGACCATAACATGTCAGGCAGGATCTATCACAGTAACGGCAAGTGCGACTTTCCACTACAAAAAAAAAAAAGACATGATTATTATATCTAAACTTTTAGTTTAGAGTTCCAAAGCAGCTTTGTTGTGCTGCTTAATATTTTTGTGGAAACCATGATACTTTTTTTTCAGAATTCTTTGATTAATTGAAAGAACTCCATTTTTTAAATTATAAATGTCTTTACTGCCACTTTTGATCAATTTAAGGCATCCTTGCTGAATAAAAGTATTAATTTCTTAAAAAAGGACCCAAAAATATTTGGACATTTATAATATATTATAAATATATTATATATATATATATATATCTTACTGACCCCAAACTTTTGACCAGTAGTTAATTAACTACTGGTCAAAGTAGTTAATTATATATTATATATATATATATATATAATATATTTATAATATATTATAAATGTCCAAATATTTTTGGGTCCTCTGCAAAGCATGTTTTTGGAGTTACAGCCATAGCGACTCACTCTGGACACTGTGACCTGCAGCTGCCCTGGAACAGATTGATGCAGTTCTGAGCCTCTGGACCATAACATGTCAGGCAGGATCTATCACAGTAACGGCAAGTGCGACTTTCCACTACAAAAAAAAAAAAGACATGATTATTATATCTAAACTTTTAGTTTAGAGTTCCAAAGCAGCTTTACAGAGATTGTCACACAGTTAAAGAAATTATGTTAAATAAAAATGAATGATTAATTAGAAGATTTCCAATCTTGAAACTTATAACCTCATAAAATAAAACCTTTTTTTCCTATTTGATATAACATATTCAATAAAATGTTAAAACTTTAAAGCCCCCCCTCCCCCTCCCCTCTCATTTTGAAAATCTCTGCTAAATTACAGGCCATAAATCATTAGCGTTTTAAGTGTATTACTACCACATATCCACCAGAGGACAGTATTACACCAACTATAACAGACATAAGCAAATCTAAAACTAAACAGCAAGTTTGCAACAGAAGGTAGGCTTATCCATTTTTTTTTTTTATTGTTCTTATATTAAATGGCAGGCATTCTCACCATCAACATATTGGCCTTCCAGGCAGCTGGTCACCGGGCACTTCCCGTAAACTGGGCGGCTCCAGCCACTGCATCTGTCACAGTCTCTTACTCCAGGCCCGTGGCAGGTCAGACAGGAGCTGTGACAGGCCAGACAGCACCACCCTCTGGAGTCTTTAAATGTGTCTGCTGGGCACTCCTTCACACAGGTGCCATCTTTTTCATGCAAAAAGAATTGTTTATCCACTTATTTTTTAGTTTAGTGTTGTGATTTTCATAAAATTATTTTAAATTGTAATATTATTTCACAATATTACTGTTTTACTGTATTTTTGATCAAATTAATGCAGCCTTGTTGAGCATAAGAGAACATTCAAAAATCGACCCCAAACATCTGAACAGTAGCTGTTCACAGGTGATAAAACAGTTGTGATATTTCATAGTATATTAATGTAGTAATAATTAGGAATAAGTAGGTGTGTATAATCCCAAAAACATGAACTTTAGTTTGCATGAATGAACCTGATCTCAGATCAGAATCACAGTGCTAACCTGTGCAAGGTTTTGCATTATCTATATTTGCATCCCATTTCTATTTCCCATTCAAATGAGTGAGGGAAACAGTGTTTTTGTGCACAATATCCTTTCTGTAAAGCACGTGCAATGCTCTATCAGGCGTTTCCAACCTTTTTTTTCCTGCTGAACCTTATTTACATAATTACTAATTATTACATAAATTATTACATTTAATTATAAAGGGATATATACATATTTATTTAAAGATTTCAGTAAATTAATGGACAATTGATGTACTTTCAGTTCAAATAAAAAATAAATAAAAAGTTCATTGTGACCTTATCTAAGTAAATCTAAGTTAAACACTTTTCTGTTTGATAAAGCATTTAATACTTGAAGCATTTTCCATTGTACAGTACTGTTTTTATTGTGCTGAAGCACTTTCTTTTATGGTACTCTACTACAATTTTAATTGTTTTTGTCTTATTGTTTTTATTTTGTTGTGTGTGGCTTTAGATGTTGTAAAGCACATTGGTCAGCGTGGGTTGTTTTTAATTGTGCTATATAAAAAAAAAGGGTCATTGTCATCTCACAATTCAGACTTTTTCTTGCAATTCTGAGTTTAAACTCACTATTCTGAGAAGAAAGTCATTCAAAGCAATTCTGACTTTTTTTCTCATAATTCTGCAATTCTTAGAATTATGAAACTAGCAATTCTAGAGTTTTTTTCCTGCCTGCCAAAAAAGGCAATCTGTTTGGTCAACCAATGGCAAGGGAAGCTTTTTTTTTTTTTTTGCAATTATATATGGTTACGCAAGTGTTACGGAAAGTACTTCACCTTTAAACATTATATGCAAAATTATTAACACTTAAAGATTAATAAATATATTGGCATGACAACAAAACATTTAAGTTTCATTATAAGTGACCCAATGGAGTTTTGACACTCAGGGTTTTTTTCACAAGCGTCTCTAGATCATTTAGCACTCTACGATTGGATAAATCAAAAACAACTCTAAAGTAGTATTCATTTTAAATTGTAGCTTTAGGCTAGACTTAACCAACAGAAGTAATGAGACTGAAACAGCTATGGCTATCAGGAAAATGAGAGTGAACTTTAGCGAGGCATTCAGAGGAAGTAGTGTACGCACTGTTCAGGAAGTATCCGGACCGGCATGTGAGACACAGGCTATCGCTCCAGCAGTCCACACACGGCTCTGGGCAGCTGATACACAGTCCTCTACCGTGGTCCTCATAGGTCCTCTGGGGACAGTGCTGACGACACTGCTGTCTGTATCTTCACACAGAGATAACAAACAATAGGCTTGTCACATATTGAGGCTAAACATTGATTGCATTGTTTTAAGAAGTTAGCAGGGCTTCAACATATTCATTGAGGGCTGTTTTACATGCTTGGATGAGTCATTACAGAACTTTGAAGCTATCTGAAGCTTCAAACTTTGAAGCTTCTTCTGTGTTCACTAGAAGAATTATGCAAGTAAGGTAATGTTGCAAACAGATGGCTTTATGCAGTCTTGCAGGTCAGTTGTGAGTGCGGTTGTGGAGAAAGCAGAAGACGACTGAAATCCTGTGTACTTTACTGAGATCGTACAGCCAGGACCATTGGCAGCCAAATTTCATTTTTGAAAATGGGGGGAATTCCCCTCTTAGTTGACTCTTGTGAGAGGAGTCCGCTACTGATCCGTGGCTGTTTACCACAAACACAACATTTATCCATTATTTTGATTTCAAATCCAAACATTGTCACTGAAAATGCTTTTTCAGCATTGCAATTATTTTTTTACACAGTACAGTAATACAATCTTTCACAGACATGTTTAAACACAATAAATATAAGCAACACATTATTCAATGCTTTTTACTTTTGCATTTACTTCTAGATTTATATGTTAAGTTGCTCAAGCAAGTGTCAAAACATTTACACTACTTATGTTATCACAAACTTGCCATGGACAGAAACAGTCAGCTCTACTGCCTTTCCTTTTGCATTGAAATCTTTATTACAAGCAATCGTGCGGTTCATAAAGAACTTTGTTTTCCTACCTCCACGAGTGCCATCTATTATTGCTTTGTTTATCTAAAAGTGCTCTTTTCCTTTAAACCTAGCCAAGCCATATGTGTTGACTGTGAAACACAGTAGACTTTAATAATATGCATTTATGGTGTAATTACTACATTTTCGTGTCAATCCATGTTCATACTTACTGCAAAAAATGCGCTGTTACTTTAATTCAGCGCTTGCAGCGCAGCAAAAATAGACTCGGTGCAGAAAGAAAGAAAGAAAGAAAGAAAGAAAACATCTTGTCATTTTGTCTGCATGCTCTAAATCACATTTTATTAAAAGTGCCACAATTCTGTCAATTTTTAAATTTAGATTTTGTGCCAGTTTCATTCTCATTAACACATGCAGTGGACACTTTTTAATTTGCAAAAAGAATTTTGCAACATTATGATATATTTCACATAAATTTGCAACTTTGGAAACACTGTGATAATGAATTAATTTAAATTCAACAATGCAAAGTTAGAAAATTTAGCAGCTGGTTGAACTGTAAGGTTTTGAGTATGACACACTCAAATACAGTGCGCAATATGTTAAAAACTCTTTAGTCACTTGACCCAACGTCAATATTCTTCCTATCACTTGGAGCTGTTTGAAAACTTGCTTGCAAAGACTTTGGAGCAGCTTCAGAGCAGCAACGTCTTTGTAGACTTACTTTTGAATCAAAGACGCTCTGATTCACAAGCTCCTCCTTCAAGGTGAGGAATATAATGCTGGCTGAGATTCTGTGAGCCCGGGGCAGTTGGTTTCAGTGCTTTGACAGAGAGAGTCTGAGTACAGAGTAACCAGAGAAGCCAAACCACACCAGAGAAATAAAAAGCCATCCCAAAACCACAACGCACCTGCCTGCAGCAGTGTTACTGCAATTATTCAGCCATCGAACTTTCAGATGACAATAGACCTCTAATATTTGAAAGCATGAGATTGGAAGATAACAGTTTACAGTCTGTTGTCATAATTCTATCACGATTCTTTTAATGTTGTATAGACCATTTGGGAATAACACAGTCTTTAAATCAGCAGTGTTCATGAGGACTGACTAACAATTATCCAGTAAAGTTATAAGAGCGCTTTTATATTAAAGGAAGAGAAGAAATGAGGAACAGATGAAGAGATAATTTAATGGCACATTGGTCTCTCCTTAACAAAAAAAGGAAACTCCTGCAGGACACCTGCACAACACTCCTGCTGTGTTGCTATACACCTGCAGGAACGACAGCTGGAAGCATTAGAACACTATCATCAGAGCTGCTTGAGAAGAAGTTATATAGATTACTGAATATAGACAAACTGATATTTCAGGCACAATGTGGACAGATATTTTGTTTATTTTCCCCTCCCATCAAAAATAATCAGACTGGACTAAGTAGTTTGGTCCTGGATTTACTCACTGCCAAGCTCTGTTTATACTTCAGAAAAATCAGCATTTCAATAAGCTTTTAATAAATGCTGTGTATTAGAATTTACACAAGATTTTTTTTATACTTTTTTTCAGCAAGGACACATTAAATGGAACTAAAATGACAGTAAAGACATTTATAATGTTACAAAAAATCTATTTGAAATAAATACTGTTTTTTTCCCTTTTCTATTCATCAAATAATCCTGAAAAAAGTAGTGCAGTTTAAAAAACACATCTATCAACTATATTAAGAAACACATCTATCTTCAACAATGATAAAACACTTCCTGCTGTGTTGCTATACACCTGCAGGAACGACAGCTGGAAGCATTAGAACACTATCATCAGAGCTGCTTGAGAAGAAGTTATATAGATTACTGAATATAGACAAACTGATATTTCAGGCACAATGTGGACAGATATTTTGTTTATTTTCCCCTCCCATCAAAAATAATCAGACTGGACTAAGTAGTTTGGTCCTGGATTTACTCACTGCCAAGCTCTGTTTATACTTCAGAAAAATCAGCATTTCAATAAGCTTTTAATAAATGCTGTGTATTAGAATTTACACAAGATTTTTTTTATACTTTTTTTCAGCAAGGACACATTAAATGGAACTAAAATGACAGTAAAGACATTTATAATGTTACAAAAAATCTATTTGAAATAAATACTGTTTTTTTCCCTTTTCTATTCATCAAATAATCCTGAAAAAAGTAGTGCAGTTTAAAAAACACATCTATCAACTATATTAAGAAACACATCTATCTTCAACAATGATAAAAATAAATGATTCTTGATCAAATCAGCATATTAGAATGATTTATGAAAGATCATGTGACACTGAAGACTGGAGTAATGATGCTGAAAATTCAGGAATAAATTACTTTATTAAAAAAAATAAAAAAAATATTAAAAATATATTTAAAAAGAAACAGTTATGTTAAATTTTAGCAATATTTTACAATGTTACTGTTTTTTAATGTAAAAAAAAAATTGCTGTTAAATGAATGTGTAAAATTAATTTTTACACTATTTTTTAATATAATAAAAAAAAAATCTAACCCCAAAACATTTGATTTGATTGAAAATTTTTCCAATAATTCCAATATCACCTTTTACACTCCAGCCTTAGTTGTAATAAATAAAAAAATCAGGAAAATAAAACATATAAAAGCAATTAATACAGTATCAGTCAAATGTTTGCTGGTTTGACAAAATGTATGCATCTGAAGATTTAAAAAATCTCTTTACTGTACAGGCATATGCATAAATGCTTGAAATTAGTAGCACTTATGAATGGATTTCTTTACAAAACTAAAATTTAAATGCATTTGAACTTTATTTGTACGTTTTTTTAAGGATGAGTGTGCAGAGTTGTATTCTAGACAACGAGTTTTGCGATAGCTATTTTGAGTTTTTTTTTTTTGCATTTCATACTTTTGATGACTTTATTATCATGCTAAGATGTGGAAAATAGTAGCAGAAAAGGTGTCTTCAAGTGTCTAACTGGTACTGCAGGTGTTAATCAATCTTAACGTAAGTCATAATAAATCTTAAAATACATCTAAATAAATCAATTTTAACGTAAAGATAAATCGAATAAAACTACATAAATCACGTTTGCACTATGGTAAACACATATCTTGTTGGAGTTAAGCAGTCGATAAGCATGGCTGATCAAGTGCTCCGTCTGAGACACAGAGGTGCCTCACTTTGGAACTCAACACTTAAACAAGATGTTTGAGTGAGACGGAGGACAACAGCTGCCATGGCAACGGTGCAAGCACAATGAAAGCATGAGGAATGTTCGGGGGGATTAACATTGCTCTTTTCCTCTCTGAGCGGACATTCATTAGTCAGGACTCTAGTATAAGACACTCCAACCTTCTGAGCAAAGAAAGTCCTTCAGTTTCAACCGAGCGAAGAGGAGATGGGCTCAAATTAGTGAGGAGAGAGAGAAAGAAGACAGATTGAGTGAGTTGAGGGAAAAACTCCTAAGAGGTGCCTCTATGTAGAGCAGCGTGGATCTCAGGTAACCGGCTGTGAGACTTAACTAAAAGTGAAATCTGATGCACACAATAGCTGGAGGCCATAACACAGGGAGCAACACACAATCAAACCTCTGTTCTCTTCATAGTATCTCTGCAATATGCTCCAAAAGACGTCAACACAGCTTAAAGGAATAGTTCAGCTAAAAATGAGAGTTTGCTGAAAATTTACTCACCTTCACGCCATCCAATATGTAGAAGAGATTGTTTCTTCATAGGAACAGATTTGGGGAAATTTAGCATTACATCACTTGCAGTGAAAGGGTGCCGTCAGAATGAGAGTCCAATCAACTGATAAAAACATCACAATAATCCACAAGTAATCCACACTACTCCAGTCATCTTGTGAAGTGAAAAGCTGTATTCATCATTGAAGTTTTTAACTTCAAACTGTCGCTAAAATACGAGTCATCTATTCATAATATTGCTTTCCCCAGTGTTTTTATCAGCTGTTTGGACTCTCATTCTGACGGCACCCATTCACTGCAGAGGATCCTTGATGGATGGCCTGAGAGTGAGTACATTTTCAGCAAATATTCATTTAAATTTTATAGCAGTGGGAATAAACTGATTTCTCAGATACAGTACAGACTTACAAGTAGTAGCCGTCTGTGCAGCTGTGGCAAACCTCTGGATCATCTGTCGAGGACACAAAACAGGCAATGACTATTAAACAATACATTGGTTATTTTTTTTGTCACTGATAAGCATAAAACAAGTATATAAACAACTGGCAAACAATTGGCTGCAAGTATTAATGAGTAGTGATGAATAATCAAGCATAATATTACATAAATGAATTGCACTGCTAAAATAATGAAACATAAAAGTGTGTTATTTACCTGTGGAACATGTTTTACAGCCAATACCGCAGTCTATACATTCTCGCGTATCCAGATCCTGAACCTGACCTGTGGTTCAAGCAAATGTCTGTGAGTATCATATATGTGTGTGTGTGTGTGTGTGTGTGCGTGTTTGCAGGTTACATGATTGTTTAGAAGTTATACAATAGTTAGTTCCTGTCCTTAATTTTGACTGGCCAAACGGCATTCAAGTTCAATTTTACAGAGGGGGTTTTCAGTCCATAAATCAGAAATACTGTCAATGAGTGAATGAATACATACATGAATACCATATTTTTATGAATACATGTGTTGCATGAATCAGGCAAATGATATGTGAACAAACAACAATGTAAAAATAAAAGAAAAAACCTGGAACGTTTGGTATATGTAAGTGCTACTGAAGTGGAGATTTCTGATTTCTTTTGTGAAAATGTTCTTTAATGAAATTTACATACTCAAATAGATAAAGTGTACACTTAAATGTGTATTTTGGATGTTTCTCTTTCCACTACTCCACAAGTTATGGAAGCACAAATAGCTCAAAATCTCAAAACTGAACAGTTCATGAAAAAACAATGGTTTTGCCTGCAGTGCATTGCCTTATATATATATATATATATATATATATATATATACACATACAGTATATATATATATATATATATATATATTGTTACGTTCCTCTCCTGTCTAGGGGTTTGCGGGGGGAAGTAGCAAAGAAAAAAGCATAAATTAAAAAAAAAAAAAAGCGGCAAGAACACACTTCAGTCCTCTGTCCCAGAGTGAAGATGACACCAATTCAAATCTATACAAAGATGGAGATTTATTTACAAAAAAAAGCACAATGAGTTTAACATAAAGATATAGGGAGCAATGGCTCAGAAGAGAGCAAGGCATAAAATAACAAACAAAGCGATTAACTAACTAATTTAGGGAGCAGCACTAACTTACCTCAAACACCCAAAAGAAAAGAGAAATAAACAACATAAAACTTCCCTCAACTCCCTAACTGAACCAAAAACAGGGATGAAAGTATTATCCAAAGAAAAAGGCACTCTCTCCCTACAGCTTCCCTTTTAACTCACACCAATATACAGAAAAAGGAAAATAAAAAGATTATATTATCTGCTATCTATATTTAACTTTTCAACAAAGTAAAATCAGGGTCAGATATTAAGATATTACAGTGCACAGCATAAATGAGTACACCCCCTCTGAATAAATATAAAAGATGTATTTTCTTAATGATCACTAATATAATTCATGGAAAGATGGCAAAATTGAAACATTAAACATATACTTAATAAAAACAACAAAATATATGCCAATATTTTCTGTAAGATAAGTAAAAACATGTCTTCTAAGTAAAGAGTAATTACTGAATTTGTTCAGTTTTAGAGGGGGTGTACTTATTTATGCTGTGCACTGTATCTCCAGACACAGCTCACCACAGAAGCACTATTAGCCACTTGCTAATACACATCTAAAAATCTGAGGATGACAAACAACAATCCACCAAAGAGTTCAGTCTGGAGCAGGAGAGAAGTGTGACTCTCTGCAGCAAACACTAGTGATGGGACTTAAATCAGCTTGTGCCAAATTGTTTAACTCTCTGAATATCATCGGTTACGTTAACAACCCGTTGCCTGCGCCATCTAGAGTTTCATGACTGAACTATATATATCTTGCACTTGTGCTGCATCTCAATTTACCTATTATACTATTCCCTAAAAGTATGTACTCTTTTTGTGAAGAAAGAGTAAATAGTTTTGAGTGAGTAGAAGAAGAGTAGGTACGTTTTGAGACATACTACCACCTCATAAAATTGCATCTTGAAAACACGGACCGCTCTGTCGCATAGTTACATGCACGGAGTGCTGCAGAGATGATGTATTTTTATAGGCCAAAACCAGGAAACTCTTAGGGAATTATTTGGGAAACTTTGAGGGATTTATTTATTTATTAAAAGAGACTGAAAGCATTGTTGGAAGCTTAAAGGTGGAGATGTTGAAGTTATGCGACCTTGGTGTAGTTCATGTATATCCTTTTTTAGTTCTGGAGATTGTATTTAGGCATCAAAATTCAGAAAAGCTGTGTTCATTTGTGAAGATTATGAATGAAATGTATAAGAATCATTAACTTTTGTGGGTCGAAGAGTTTGTTTCACAGGCAATGGAAAAATCCTGTTTAATTTTTGTCAAGGGAATCAGGGTGATGACAGCTGCAGGTTGGCCTACAAAAATGTCATCACTGCAGCGCTTTATTCTGTAATATAAACCGGTCTGTCGATCCATTTTATAGAAAGATAAGACTCACCAAGTCCACAACGGACTGTCAGACAGATGCCGCTCAGAAGATTGTAGCCTTCTCTGCACTTGGCACAAACTTTGGCATCAGCACAGATCTCACAGTTAGGCATACATGGAACACAGGTGTACTCTTGGTCCGAATAAAACTCTCGTGGGCAGTGCAGTCTGCAGTGGCCCTGATACAGGAAACGCTCCTTCCCCTCCTCATCTGAAATCACACACAAAATGCATTTAGCATGAGGACTCATGATCCAAATGACCTTTATTTAAATAATGATTCAATGATTCAGAGGATATATATATATATGTGTGTGTGTGTGTGTGTGTGTGTGTGTATAAGAAACCAAACCAATGTCCAGTTTGCGAGGAATTTGTATGTCCTTTGTAACTTGCTGGTTATATGGATCACTGGCTTCCTTTTAATAAATCACAGAATGTTTTCAAAGCAGGTAATATTATGACATATATTATTCCAACACTAGCAACCAAGGGTGAATGTCATGAAAGCATAAGCGTGTTTATTTAGACATTATTTTCATGACAATAAAGTTGTCACAGTTATATACACAGTATATATATACAGTGGGTACGGAAAGTATTCAGACCCCCTTAAATTTTTCACTCTTTGTTATATTGCAGC
>NW_015536544.1:28204-36599 GCF_001515605.1 Sinocyclocheilus anshuiensis
AATATAACAAAGAGTGAAAAATTTAAGGGGGTCTGAATACTTTCCGTACCCACTGTATATATATATATATATACAGTGTATATATATATATATATAATTTATTTATTTATTTGTTTGTTTTAAGAAATTAATACTTTCATTCAGCAAGGAGGCATTAAAAATACATTTAAATAAATGTTTTGAATAAATTCTGTTCTTTTGAACTTTCTTTTCATCAAATAATCCTGAAAAAAATGCTGAAAATTAACCTATGCATCACAGGAATAAACTACTTTGTAATATATATTTAAATAGAAAACTTGTACTTTAAATTGTAATACGTTTTCACAATATTGCTGTTTTAGTGTATTTTTGGATCAAATAAATGCAGCCTCGGTGAACATAAGAGACATCTTTCAATAAATAAATAAATCTTACTAACTCCAAACTACTTTTTCCTTACAATAGCCAAACATGCACTGAACGAAGAAAATTATTTTGACATGAAAAAAACCAGGATATGTTCTTGGCGAGTTTTGTTGAATGCAAGATTAGAAACCACATTAAATGCTTACTCTTTCCGCAAACAATCACTAAATCTGAAACTTGGATATCAACATCTGCTTGTGTCTATCATGAACTCTTCTTTAAATAGAAACAGCAGCAGGGATCTGACTGACAGGTTTTGCCAAGACTGGGACACATAAACAAGGGCTATGGAGAGTGAACAGGCACTATTGGCAGTGTTGTAGTTGTCACACACTGGTGGATCCAAGGCCTCCCCGTTCAAGCACCTCGGACTGCAGAGAGAGAGATTAAGATTTACAGCTCTCTTCTTTGAGATGGTTGAAAAGGAGGGATGGCAACCATGCACACCTAAACAGAATTCAAAAGAGCAGCTTGGTTTGCTGAAGACCAGAGTTTGCTTATTCATTCTATTCTATTGAAGTAATAGTTCAGCCAAAAATTTAAATTCTGTCATTACCCTGATGTCATTCCAAACCTGTACGCTGTTATTTATATGCGACTGTGGATTGTTAGTTTGGTGAATAATGACTTAAAATTACGATCTGTTCCAGTGTAATAGTCTAGTCTATATGGAACATTTTCATGATATTTTTATAGTGTTTTATTAATTCTTTGGTGTAATACTGTATTACTTTGAAGCATGACAGATGAGGGCAATTTGAACCATCACTGTATGGAAAACTTTGAAACTCCCAGTCTAACACCCCACACCCTCTCTGAACATCTCTTCACACAACCATCAACACCTCCTGCAACCCCCAGACCCCCTTCAGTTTGCTTACCGAGCAAACAGCTCCGTGGATGATGCAGTCAACATGGGACTGCACTTCATCCTGCAACATCTGGACAAAACAGGGACTTATGTGAGAAAAGATTTTAATTTCTTGTTGAACTGTCCCTTTAACTACCCAGAATTCCACAAAAAAAAAAAAATCCCAATTCACGTATTTATTCACTTTTCTATACCATTTTGTAGTAGAAATAGTGTAAGTAGTGTGTTCACACTAAACAAATTCCAATAATATGACGTGCTCTTCAAATACCCAGATGATGCACTGATTTATCTGATGGAACAAAGAAGGAAAACTTCCTGCACTTAACGGTCGCGGCTTTAAAGGGACAGTTCACCCAAAAATTAACATTTTGTCATAATTTACTCACACTCAAGTTGTTCCAAAACTGTTTCTTTCTTCTGTTGAACACAAAAGATGATATTTTAAAGATTGTTGGTAAACAAACAGTTGGCGGTAGCCATTGACTTCCATAGTATTTTTTCATACTATGGAAGTCAATGGCTACCGTCAACTGCTAAGGGGAGAAGTTATCAGACTGTGATGCTTATAACATGTTTGGCTAATGTTCTTTCAAAGTTTGAAAACGTTATTTAGTAATAAACAATTGTTCTTCAAGTAACCTTAATAGAACGTTTGTGCAAAGTTGTCAGGTCTTTAATGTTCTCAAAACATTTAAACATAATTTTTTCTGAAATAGTTTATTTAGAAGTTTGTCTAATGTTTAAACGTTCCCAGATAGCACACATACGTCTGCAAGATGTCTGTTAAAGCTCGCTTCATCTGAAATGCATCCGTTGTGTACAAACATCTGATAGACGTCTTTAAGATGTCAGTTTTACATTCATTCTAAATCATAAACATCTTACAGACATCTTCTAAACGTCTATTTGACATCTGATAGGAAACGTCCTATAGATGTATTGCAGATGAGCAAACACTCTAAAGAATACGTTTTGCAGATGTAAATGCAGACATTTATCAGATGTTTGTACACAGCAGATGCTTTCCAGATGAAGAGATCTTGCAGACGTATGTGTGCTATCTAGGCTACTACTTGTTTTAGAACATTCAGAAAACACTTAAAAGTAACATTTCCATAAAGTTAGCAAAATGATCAAATGGAACTGTCCCTTAATGTTTTCTCTAAAATTCGAAATAACCAAGAAAACCAATTAAAGACAACATTTAGAAATAACATTTTCAAACCTTAAAGGGGTCATATGATGCGATTTCAATTTTTCCTTTCTCTTTGGAGAACGTTAGCAAAACGTTCTTAGAACATATTTTTGTTAGCAACAGTATACTTCCATACCAATAATAATAATAATAATAATAATAACTTTAGGGCATGGAAAGCATTTAAATCCGAAAAGGATTGCTGACTGAAACTAAAGAAATGCCAGTAGCTGCCTATAACATCACATAACTTGAGGTATTTTTAACTATGTCCAAACAGAAACATTATCAGCTTTCACAATGCTGAAAGTGGTCTCACCTTTTCCCACTCCCATGTTTGGCAGTTTAAAGTCTAGCCTACTGTTAAACTTCCTCAGTGACATCGATTACTGTTCAAAATCATAACAGATTCATTTATGGAGTGGACCTTAATTTCAACTCTTCCTGTAATTAAAAGTGCGCAAGACACTTTCATGTTTGAGGTCACTAAACAAACTCTCTTTTGAGGTAAAGCACTCTTTGTCACTTTGATTCATTGTTTCACCGCAGCAGCTGTGCAGGGAGGGCTGGGAGGTTTGCCTTCCCAATTGTTTCTCGGAAAACCCCTTTGTGAACTTGCACAATGCTGCCACAGAATCGTACCACCCAATCACCACAACAACGCGAAAACGCTTGATGTATTTTGACTTTTGAAATAAATATTGAAATTTCAGGCCGTAATAACGCATAGCTGATTGAATGGCTCTTTTGCAGTGTCCCTGTTTACTCACAGCATTGCTAGCGTCAATACTGACTTACAAACAACTCCACACACAAGCTTTTTTACTGTTATAACTTGCTATAGTTTGAATTTCATAACTTGCGGTAACCTTCCGAAAACATCACTATAAAGTTCTCTATAAAGTTGTCTACTGCGCATGCGCACTGACAGCGGGATAAGATTGGTCCCAACGGAGGCACCTGTTTGATCCAATAGATACTTCAAGTGTTAAACTTCATGATATAATAGTGAACTATCACTCACCTAAACCACAAGCGGTGCACTCGAATAGCTCGTGACCCTTACACTCCGTGCAAGTGGGATGACAGAAAACGCACTGATTTTTTAATAAGAACTGTCCGCTGGGACACGACACCACCGGCGATCTGGCTTGAATAAAACCGACACAGCATAATGATAAAATAAAGATAAAATAAAATAAAAAGTTCATCGTTGGCGATGTTGTGCAGCGCATCTATTCGCCATGCACACACACTCACACACAGTTCATTCAGTGTAGTGGGTCAGTCCTGCGCTGCCAATGACAACGAGCGTCTAAATCACAAAACTTGCCCAACAAGTTGCTTTCAAGGGGATTGGTTAACAGGCCTTCGGGGTCCACCCATTCCTCTGCCCCATTCCGCACTTGACACAAAGGACAAGGGCAATGTTATGAACAATTCTGAGTTATCTTGTGCTCATATAGGCCTACGTATTCAATCTCGTAACACTTTGTTCAAGCATTTAGGCCTTACTATAATTGATCAAAGAATAGCAGTAATCAATGCAAATTATTTCATAACGTGTGCACCTATATATAGCTACAGTGGTAAAATATAATTACTATATTATTACGTTGTTATTGTTGTTAATAATAACAATGAACAAAAACTATTAATAACAATTGTATATTAAATTAAAGGTGGTAAAAACTAAGCTGTAAAAATACTATAATTTATCTGAAAATATTTAGCAGTGATCAATGCAAATTATTTCACAGCTTCATAAACAGCGGTAAAATGGAAGAAGAAAAAGAAAAAGAAAAATAAGAAATTAAATTAAAGGTGTTATAGCCCATTGTAAAACCTGTTCATTTGGTTGACTTGTTACATTACAATATGGTAAAAAACTTTAAACTACAAAAATATAACTGTATCTGTGAATATGTAATCACTGATAATAATTGACAGTAATCAATGCAAAGTAGCCTATTTCATATTTTATCATATAAAATCCTATTAATAATAATAATAATTAATAATAATACATTCAAAAAGATGGAAGCCCATCATAAAAAACTATAATAAAAACTATAATAATATAATACTTAACAGTAATCAATACAAAGTATTAAATGTGGCATCCCACTGTAAAAAATAAAAATATGTTCATTGGTTGACTTAGTTATTTAACCATATGGAAAAACAATATGGAAAATAATAAAATAAATAAACATGAAAGACATTGAAATTTTACTTTTATTTTTCATTAAAATATGTTTTTAGAAGTAAAAAGTATAATAACTAAATGCATAATTTATTTAAATAAAGGATTATATATATATATATATATATATATAGTCTAATAGTTGTCAGAATTAAAGGAAGCAAATACATCTCTTGAGTCTCTCTGTTGCACATCTTATACAAAAGCTTCTTAAATGTTTTCTTCTTTGAATTTTTTTTAGATTTGCACATTATTTTTGGCAAATTTGCTCCGACTCCATGTTAGATGTGAGCAGGATTTTTAGGCCATTCCAAAAACAGGATTAAGGACATGTCATGCACATTAACCTTCTGGTTCAAAGCCACTTCAGGACAGTTGTTTACTTGCTATTTTTGGTCACTTCCCTGTTGAAGGAAGTCTTGCAAGTTCCAGAACTCATGCTTGGCTTTTAGCACAAAGTCTGGTTTAAGTATAGAATCTCCCTTTATAGCCTCTCACACTGCTGATTTCTTCTGACAAACTACATGAGATGTGATATGAGTTTGTTTTTTTTTCAAATTAGACTTCATACATTAACTTCATACATGCCAGATTTAGGAAATGGATATGCTGAATGCTGTTGTTGTCTCATGTGTTTCTCTCTTTTCTGTCCCAGAGGACTTCAACTCCTGTGAATCTGTCTTGGCCTAATCAATAAACAGATTGTGTGAGCTAAGCGGCCTAAAACAATATTCTCATTGTATCATATTGATATCTTGCCATATTTTGATATATTTCTACCCTATTTTAGTATAAAGGATTTAAAAGAAATGGAACGAAAGTAAAATAAAAATGCCAATGTCGAAAAAGAAAACTATGTTTTGGAAAATTATGTTCTGTAACGAGCTCTGTGCAAACCTATGAAGACAAATGAGCAGCAGAGGGCGGTAGAGTGTGTGCTATTGCTGATATATCAGTTCTCAACATGCTCTCCATTTTTTTTAGCAGAAAAAAAAGTCTGTTCTTCGGCAAAATACCAAAGGTTTTAGTTAAATTCAGTGTCGTGGCATTATGGTAACTGCCCATATTGTTTATTTATTTGTTTTTAGATGACTTACTATATTTTGAATGTATAATAACAATAATAATAATAATATAAAAGTAATAAATATAATATTAAAATATAATAATAATAATAATAAAACAGCTATCCAACAGGTACTTCTTGTTGAACATTTTTTATCAGAATCTGATGACACAACTGACTAATTGTAAATGATTAACCAATCAATGCTAATCTGTTGATTGACATTTAATAAAAAAGTCATCCATTAAAATACAATTCTTATTGAGGAAATCAGATCTGAGTAATAAATTATTCAAAGAAATGTCAAATGTCAATATTAGTTATTAAAAAAACAATATTTAGAAATAATACTTTTATTTAATTTTTCTATTCTGCTTTTCTATTTTTTAATAAAAGAAAAGTTGAAAGATTGTTTCAATTGCGTACTAGCTTTGTAAAATTGGATATTGTTATGTTCATTGAATATCAATAGGTAATGAAAAAATATAAAAAAATAAAAAGGTGCTAGAGTAGGCTATTCTAAAGCAAAAACAACTGTGGGGAAACAGTTTACCGATATTATTTAGGCTATATTATGTAATAAATATTAATAAATAACAGTATGTTCTGATAGCCTTTTGTTTTCATAGAAAACAATGTCGTCTTATAGTCATGTATATAAAAAAAGTGTGACACCACAGACTGTGATAGCAATCCTAACAGGCAGCTGTTTTCCAACAGTGGGCGGAGTCTGTAGCTCATTTATTACGCCATTCAATAGGCGTGAGAGTGGGCTGTGGGCGGAGTCTGTTGCTCCTTTACGTCATTCAAGAGGGGGTAATGAGGTGGGCGTGTCTTCGCTGCCACTGCTGCATCAGTGAATGACATGAGGATGTGAAAGAATACAGCGGGCTGGGCATATGATTTTAAAGTCATTCTCGAACGGACTGCTGTATGGACGATGAGGTATACACTAAGGACTGACTGAGGAACGGTAAGACGCGTCTTAAATAATAGGCTGCTGGCATAAGGAGCATCCGTGTGCAATAAGAGGCTGTAGGAATCGCTGCGCACCCGGGGCAGGTGCACCTGTCTTCTGTACGTGCCCGGACCGCTATAAGACGCATCTTGCGGGTATACAGTGTTTTTATTTATGTATTTTCCCAATCGAGGCCAGTTTGAACAAAAGGAGCTTTGGGTGGGATAATAAATGGCAGATTATTTTGGTGGATTTGAGGTAAGGGCGTCTTTTCGGCGCATCATCATCAAATGCATTGCGATATGATTGGGGATTGAATTTTCTTTGTCTGTAGACACATTATATGGGCATGGCTATATATCAGTATGGGCTGGGACTGTTGCGTAACAGGCTGAACAAAAAAATACGTTTATGGATTACAAAATAATGATCAAATATGTCATATTTGATGTGAGAGAAGGATGAAAGTGGATGCTTTCTTGTTCATTGCCTCTATATGCACAAGTCCCAAGCAGAAATCAGCATGCCTTGGTTTATGTGTGTCGGAAATGCTCTTTGGTTATTCAATCTATACATGCTTTCAATATGTAGCCTACTTTATAGATGCTGTGGGCGGAAGGTATACTGTAAACAATCTACTAGCTACCCACCAATGGTGCGTTTAGGCCCCGAGCCGGGCTGTTGGGCTCAGTATTTTTTCTTTTATTGAGCTTAAAGGTGCACTCAGTCATTTTTTGCTCAAGTGAAGTTTTAGACGTTAAGAATTGCACGGCAGTTTTGGAAATATCAGTAAAATTATGAGCTGGATACTCTAGATTCATGGTTCTCAACCAGGCGGATGTAACTTCAAGATGACTTATAATGTTTTAAAATAAAATAAGGTACATAAAGGATAATGTACAGTTAGTTAGTTGCAGGTCACAAAGTGGCTATTTACCAAATAAATATTCTTGAAAAAAACAAACAAATTAAGTTTAAGTATTTTTTAATCTATATCCACAAATTAAATTCCTGAATTTTACTCCTTAAATTGAAACAGATCAGCTTTGTTTCATTCCGGAGGTAGGAAATGTAGGCTCTGTATATTGTTGAATTGTTCAAAATATTGTTTAATCGTACAAAGATGAGAAACACTGCTCTATTCAGGTCCATTTCCAAGAAAAACTCTTGTTTTTATCTACACAGTGCGGATCGATTACATGACCAGGGTTACTACTACTACTTCTAATACTAATAACAATAAACTTTTTTTGTTGTCTACCACTTTAAAGACCAGATTTATGGGATATTTTGGCTTGGTTGTGTTTGTAGTAGGCCAAAAGAGTATGTTTGTAAAATCGGATACCAGCCGTATCTTTGATTTTGACATTTGACTCCTGACTGAACTTGTATACCAGAGCTTATACTTTGTGCTTGTGGTTTCTTAAGAATGTAAGTCAGTCAGTCAGGAAGTTTCAGTTCAGGCTATCATGCTCTTGTCTTGTATGTATATATCTTGTGTGTGTATATATATATATATATATATATATATATATATATATGTATATGTATGTATATGTGTGTGTGTATATATATATATATATGTATGTGTATGTATATGTATGTGTGTGTGTATATATATACAGTGGGTACGGAAAGTATTCAGACCCCCTTAAATTTTTCACTCTTTGTTATATTGCAGCCATTTG
>NW_015536544.1:37675-49865 GCF_001515605.1 Sinocyclocheilus anshuiensis
TTGAATATATGTTATATATATATATATATATATGTATGCATGTATGTATGTATGTATATACTGTATATATATATATATATATATGTGTGTGTGTTTTATTATATTATTATTTATATTTTATTGGTGAATTATTTATATTTGAATATATTATTATTTTTAATATATTATTTATTTTTAAAACCACCTAAATTATTCAGCAATATTAATTTTTGATACTGTATTACAACTAGGCTCATGCAAACTTATAATATTGGTCTACATTTGACAGCCGTAAATCTTACTATAGGGACTTAAGGTTAAACTCAAAGCTTGAGGAAATAGCAAATAGACAGAGAGATATTTTATTGATCCTGAGGAGAAATTTACGGAAAGGCCAAACAGGTCCCTCCGAAACGCGAGAAATGCAACACATTACCTCACAAACATAAGAACAGCATTCCACATTCACAACAGACAAGCCACACTCTTCCAGGCAGAAGTCCTCTCTTTTGGTCATTTCATCTTATTTAATGTTTCGCCCAAGTAGGTGGCACACAAGAACACATATGACCTTGACCTGATTGTTTCAGATGCTGTCATATAACCCCGGGCCGGTGAAGCCACTGAAGGCCTGTGTGTGACAGGGCATCAGGGGACAACATTTGGCAACCGATCAGTTGCTACATGGAATTCTGTCCATGTTGTAAGCACTTTATGAGCAGAGCTGAGGTTACTGAGATCAGTTTGGAGATCAGCTCCACAATCTGACATAAAATTAATTACATTTTTAATAGAGATCACAGACTTTGATACATTTTTGTATGGCTTTTGAGGTTTCAAGGCTGGTGGGTCACAACTAGTGGGACGTGGACAGAGGTGAAACTTTTAGTGAACAGTTCTTGAAAGAACAATGAATCTTTCAATGATCCGTTCTTAAAAGAACTGCTTTTCCTTAGTGTGAAGAACTCGTAGTACAATGGAAAATTTCCATGGATGTTAAAGGCTCTTCATGGAACCATCAATGCCAATATTAAAGACACTTTTTTTATAGGTATAAAAACTGGTTATGGTTTGGTTGATGACAATAAAAACCCCCCCCACATATTTATACCTTTTTCCCATACTTGTACCTTGGATCTCTTATTATATCTCGAAAAACTGAGCTGCACGTGCACAATATGCAAAAAGTACTTGTAGAAACTGACATATACTTTCAGCTTTTGTTCGATATTGGAGATTTTTTGCAGTATGCTGACATATTCAAAAGGCCTGTCACCAAGAACAATAACTGTACAGCATACTAATGCAGTTTTGTCACCTGCCGCTTGAAATGCTCAAACTATTTAAAGTCCTATTTGGCTGTAATTTTTATGTTGTGCACTGTACACACACCCTAATGTACATGTAAAAACCGAAATATACTTTGGTCTTTTGGTAGAACTCAATATTGGAGATGTTTTGAAGACTGTTCCTGCTGCTCTTTTCCATACAGTGAACATATAGTTACCAGTTGATTTCAAGTCCCAAAAGGAACCATAAGTGTACCATAAACGTTAGTCCATACATATTTGAGAAATTTTCCAACATTTCTCCCTGCCTTTGCATAGTCAAACTTGGCACATCAAGACAAATTTAATTTTGGGTGAACTACTAATTGGCATAAACACATTGCCATTGTATTGACATAAACACAAGTATCTGCCGATAACAAATGTAAATGTAATCAAGAGTGAGGGAAAATTTAATATACTGTTTTTTTCCTAAGATGTAATTCTATAAAGCATAACAACCTCCACATTTTTAGACTAGACTATATTTAGAGTATCAACATGAAAGCGGGGTAAATATAGTTGTATTCTGCATTTAACTTGTGAAGAACTGTAATATATTGTCCTTTTTTGATTGTTTGGCTATGTAAATGTTGTCAGGACCATTTCAGTGTTGCTCAAATATAGGCTTACAAAGGAAGCTCATCCCATCAAAGGTAGAAGCTGCCTGTTTTTCCGCAGCATTCCATCTGCCTCCCACCTCATTCTCCAGAAGTTTTAGTCCTTGAGATGAGATGAAATGAGTCAAGTGGCCCACAGCAATCAGTGCTCAATCACTGCACGGGGCTTTGAAGTGCTACCCGCTCCCTCTGTCGCTCCACAGGTGGGGAAGCAATGTTAAGTGGTCTGTCCACAGGCAGATAAGAGGTCACCCAGAGGGCGAAAGGGATTGTGGTCCAGAGAGAGAGAGGAAGAGTAGGGAATTAAGGGATTGAAAAGACAGCGGGAGGAGGGAGAACATCAGAAAGGGTCGTGCAGGTCAGAGAGTGCTTTTCTAGATGAGACGGGTCATTCTGTGATGACTTTAATTTCCTGAGATCTGTCTCGTTCACGTCCTCTGACTCTAATCTCGGTGATAGTGTTCATACTGATAGGCAAGCCATGCATATGGACGCTCAGGTACACCCGACAAATCAGAAAAAAGCTTGCTAGTGTAATTTCATGGCCACAAGCCACATAGAAACTATAATTATAAACTGTTAATAAAATATGTGTTTGTGTGTGTTCATTATAAATATATACTTCAAATTAAAATTCAGTGCAATGCACAAGTATTAGAATTTAAAGTCAACATAAAAAGTGACCCCATTTACCTTCCTACACATTGCTAGACTAGTCTTATTGTATAAAAATAAATAAATAAATAAGTAAATAAATAAAATAATAATTGCCTGTCTGCTATATTCTCAGTCAAGGACAAAAAAAAAAACTTGCCAAAATATAATATAATTATATAATAATATTAATATTAATTATTTAATTATAAAATAAAATATAAAATAATATAATAAAAATGTACACTGTTTACTTTTTACATTCATACTCTTATTGTGCACATTTATCACATAAAATGTGTATTTGTCTTTTCTTCACACTTTTTCATTAAAATGTAAAAATATGCAATTGATTCATTCTGAACAGAATAATTTCTGTTTTCATGATGCATTCCTTTCAGGGTTTAAAATGAACTTTTTTACCACACCTGCAAATGGCAAAAATTTGAAAAAATTAAATAAAATCAAAATTTACTTAACCAGCCAGCTGTATTTTGCATTATGTTTATTACATATAGTTTGTAATGTTTTTATATTAAGATAAACAACAAACAATCTAATAAATAACTGAAAAATCCTTAAAAACAGTTATTTACTCATCATAACACTTGTTTTACACTTATTTGGCATTTGCTGAGTGTTAATATTGGACCTTGATTTTATAGTTCTTAATTGTCTAACCGATCTGAGGCTGATCTGTTTGTGTAGTTATTTGTTACTGAAGCTAAAGCTTTCGATGGGATGTCCTGAATGAGAGGGAGTAGCGTGAGGATCTGTGGGATTTGAACTGTCATGGTGGGATCTCTGAAATGGAGCGGCTCTGTGAGGTCACTAAGCAGGGGCTCTATCAGTGTTTTTAATCCCACTTCATCCCAGGGGAAATCAGAAAGTACTCAGAAATCTTGTGAAAGGAATTGTTCTACCAAAAATGGAAATTGCTCTTTAATGGGTTCTTGTGTGTTTTGTAACCAAACGTCATGACGTCACCTGTTATGGTGAACGAACTAAAACAAATCACTTGCTGAAAAACCTAGTAGAGATGTCCTTAAGAAAGATCAGCTTGTTCTCATAAGCCGAAGGGAGAGTCAAACTTCAGATGTGACTGACAGTCTGTGGAGCAACTCAAAGTGTGGTGAGGAATCTGGCTGACAGCTCAGAGACTGGACCAGGAACAGCAGATATCAGATGGAGAACCTGACAGGTTAAATATGCCCCTCAGTCCTAAAGACGCTGGGTCAGGTCAGGACGGGCTGGCGTGAGGCTGAAGAACATACTGGAGATGGACAGGGTGAGAAGTTCTTATGATGGAGGTATGAGGATAGGGTTACTGAAGGTCACGGTTCTGAGACCAGCTCTGTGTTTTGACCTTTGAAGGTAGAGGTTATGAATTTGTTTGGGGTCTTGTGATGATTCAGATGCTTTTTGATGGCTCTAAAGAAATTACACTCATTTTTATGGAAGCCCGTTTCTGCCATAGAATAAAAAATAAAATATTTTTTTTATTTTCTCTCTACTTTCTGATTCTAGGTTTATATTTCACAATTCAGAATTTGTTTCTAGCAATTCTGAAAGAACAAAAATATATAAATTCATAAATCTGAGGACAAAAAAGTATGAATTGCAAGATATAAACTTGCAATTGTGAGGGGAAAAAAAGTTAAATCGCGATATATAAACTCAGAATTCTGACTTTTTTCTGTTTATTTCTTCCTCAGAATTGATTAAATCTTGTAGTTCTGACTTTTGTTTTGGTTTATTCTGATTTAGTTTTTTCCCCCCAAAATTAAAAAGGTAATTGCAACTTTTTAGCTTAAAAAATTGTTTATATCTTGCAATTCTGACTTCTGAATTTGTATGATATAAACTCAGAATTGTGAGAAAAAAGGTTTGAATTGTGAGATAAAAAGTTTTTTTTTTTAATCCCATGTCAGAAACAAGCCTCCATACATTTGATCTGATTGACCTAAAATTAAATGAAGAAATACACATAAGGTGTAATTACCAGAATTCAATCATCATTTATATTTTTTATTGTGTAATTCCTCATTATAATTACATTTGGAAAGGGTTAGTTTTGACATGCCCTTTAAATAATATTTTTTGAAAAATGTTATAGTAAAATATTTAAATAAATTTGCAAAGGTATGCAAATTTACACAGAATTAAACATCATTTATAATTTGTGTGTGTGTTTCTTCAATATAATTGCATTTTGAAAGGGTTTTGGCAAATACTCTTTAAATAATGGTTTGAATATATTTTATAATATTTTATTTAAAATTTGTATTATATGTAAATATTTTTGGCTCATTTGCAAAATGCAATTCTCTGAATTAACTTTTTTTTTGCCGTATGCAAATCTAATCAACAGATTTTTCCTCAGAATAAGCTCAGAAAATGTGAAAATGTTACATTCTGTGTGGGTCTGAAAAATTAACTTGCAGACGGTTTTGCATTTTAACAGGTCATGCTCATTCGACTCATGTGTGACTCAAACACTGATGCATTTACAGGAATCTACAAGATGTTTTCATTTGTGTAGGATGCGGAAACAAAATTAGCATTGATTTCATTGTACTTCAGGAACAGCTGCAGGAGTAAAAATATGAATGGGGCTTTCAGTAAAAGCTTGAATGATTTTTAACTTACCATTCATGTACTTAGTTTTTTTTTTTTTTACTTACTATTCATGTATTGTAAAAACAGGATGTTGCAATATTAATGTTGTTAGCATATGTCATCAGATCAGCATGAATGTTTAAGGAGTATTTCATTCCCTCCCAATGATTTCAGAACTAAGTAATTCTTTGTTATGTTGCCAAAGAGGTTTAGTAGTGGTTAGTATGTATTCATGCTGCTTTGTCTCAACGCTAAAATACACTTGCAGTTAGCATTAGGGCTGCACGATTAATCGAATGCGATTGTCATGCGCATTTTGTTAGTAAAGCCGGTTCTTGTGCAGCCCTAGTTAGCATGCTAATAGTGTGTTGTGCTAGCTGTTAGACAGTTACCAAAGTCAAATTGAGAAGTTGTGCCTTTAATTTCATCCACTTTGCTACTATAGTCATACATATTTAGATTGTTGTCTCTAGCTTTAGGTGACTTGGCGCTGTGTTTTAAGCATCTCGCGCATGAGCGCTACGTTTTTACAACAGAAAATGTTTCCCTTTGCTTTAAGTGATGTATACTAGCATTAACAGTGCTAACATTATCAACAACTTTCTCTCTGTATCTCCTAATTGTGGAGGAGGCACTGTAAGAGCCAGTTTTTTTGCCTTTTGTCTTTATTTGACACCAGCTCATCTGTTTTATGAACAAAAGCTAAAGTTTGTGAAGGGGTGGTGTTAGATTAGCTTTAAAAGGACAGCTAAAATGTGCCCTTTGTGTTAAATGAATGTGTAATTTTGAGAATGAGTCATTGTTGCACGTTATTGCAATGAAAAATCTTCCAGCAAAATGTAGTAACTCTTTCCCTTTCAGTTGAGGTCACCTTATTTTACCTCTATCCTAGTTTGTAATGGCCATTTTCCTACATTTTTGGAAAGTAAATGAGTTGTGAACACCATTTATCTTGACTTTTACTAGTTAATGGCTATCTAATGGCCTCCGTTTGCACCTGGCCATTAAGTCCGCAAGACCATGGTATGTCCTATTTGTCATTTTTGGGTTCAGAAGGATGCTCATGAGTGCCTCCCTTATGGCCACTATGCATACTATGCTTGCTCAATGCACACTCAATGCTCCAGTGCAAGCCTCTACTAAAGCCCTGTTGTTTTTGGCATGTTTTTTGCTATTATTATTTATTTATTTTTTTTTTTCTCATTATTATCGTTCTCATTTTTCACCCATTTTTGAGGCCTTTGCCATGCTCAAACTCATGAAACTGACACATCAGATCTGTGAAAAATTTGAAAGTTATGTAGTGCTTGGGCTTGGGCTTGGGCTTGGGCTTGGGCGTGGTTGAGGGGCTCTATAGCGCCACCAAATGCAGGCTGTGGTTGGGATGAAGTTTCTCCGATGTGGACAAAATTCGGTATGGTCATTGATGGCGTCATGTAGGAGAAAATTCATTTGGTTTTATCTGACTTCGCCCAACAGGAAGTCAGCCATGTTGGATGGAATGTGTGATTTTGAAATTTTCACGCACTGTTTTGAAGGGCTTACCAAAACTCATTAATGTCTTAGGACATCTTTTGATTTAATACTGCAGTTCTGGAGCAATGTGCCTGATCAGCTCAACAGCGCCCCCTAGTTGGAAAATGCATATTTCGTCTTTTTGGAATGCTTGTTTACTATTACCCAACAGTCCATGTGGCAAAGTGTAGACAACAAAGGCTGAGGCGCCATAGCTTGAATATATAGAGGTGAATTCATGTAAAGTGGGACACTTTTTGCCATTGAGATGTCCTAATTTGCCTAAAATATCTGTTTTCAACACTGATAATATGTTTCTGGAGCAAGTCAGCATATTAGAATGATTTATGAAGGATTGTGTGACACTGAAGGCTGGAGTAATGGCTAGAGGAAATAGAAAAGGAGTAATAGAAAAAAATTGAAATTAAACTGCACAATATTACTGTTGTTTTTTAGTTTTACTGTATTTTCAATCAAATAAATGAAGCCTTGGTGAGCTTAAGACACTTCTTTCAAAAAATCTTGCTGATTCTAAACTTTTGAACAGTAGTGAGATATATTATATCTAAATGCAGTTACAAGGGTGACAAGCTTTATTTCTCAATGAAACAGTGATACAGATCAATATACTACGAAAATGCATTCAGATCTAATGAACGGAGCAGTCGGGTGAACTTCATATTCTTTCTATATTATATTCACTGGAAGTAAGTAGGCCATTCCACTACATTTGGAGGATTTGTGCATGCTTCAACTAAGCAGAAGTAGGACATGAATTAAAACAATCCGATGAGACTGAAAGCATCTCTCAATAGCATGAGAGAACGGAAAGGTGAAAAAAGAGGAGGATGAAGGATGGGTGTAGGATGTGGATGTTTGGACGCTAAGACACATAAGTGGCAGTGAAAATTCAATCAAGAGGGACGCAGGAAATTTTGGCACAAACACACCCTCGTTGGACAAACACACGCACACGACGGGCTGGTGGCCAGCGGTGACATTCGTACTGTGGTGTTTACTCTGTCATGGGGGATGGGTGCAAAAAAATGACAGCCCAGACACAAACTGACACGCAGCAGGCAAAGCGAGCTCAGCAGACACGTCATCTCCACCCAATGTCCCGCTGAGCCTTTGTTTTCCATTAGCACTCTCTCAGGAGACAACAGCCAATTGTTGTGTACCAAAACTAACTACATATTTTCGAAGTCGACTCTTCAAGCAATGGAGAACCGGCAAAGTGGAGAACTGATCAACCCTCACCCACACTGTCTGTAAACACGGGGTAATGTCATCAGTCAGATGCTGTCCCAGACAGCAGACAGTTTCGGCCCAGATCCGGCCCACATCTGGCCCACATGGATTTCACATGGGCCAGATGTGGGCCGGATCTGAGCCAACACTATGTTGCTGTCTGGGGTAAGATCTCTCAGCCATTAAAGGCATTAGTTCTTGCCATCAAGATCATGTTAGCTTGTGTATTTGCTAACATACATTAGCAAAATCGACCAAGCTAGCATTGTTTTGTTATACCAGCATCCCTCAAACACACATTATTTAGAAATACTTTTTTTCCTCCCAAAATCCTTTCCAGTTTTTTTTTGATTTTTCTAGATTCAAAAAGAAAAAAGCATGGCTAATTAATTGATATCATGCAAGTTCACAATTTCACAACAATTTATTAACGTTTAAGATCAAAAATTAAATTTTTAGGGCCCTATGAAATAATTATTTTCCCTGAATTTTGAATTTTAATCATCAAAAACATGTCTAATCGATTAAATGAATACAACTTTAACATTTTAATAGTTTATTATTTATATTTATTTTTATATTTTTATAGTAATAGGGTCCAAACCCTGTTGCTGCACAACAGGGTTTTACTGTTAAAATTAAATAGGAGGAAAAATGATACTTCTTAAGAAAAATCGTTTTTTAAGTTTTTATTATTATTATTATTTTGAGAAGCATGTTCTGCAGTATAACAGTAATATATTCTTAAATATGTCTTATATTTAATATATTTCTTTGTCACAATTTAAGTTAAACGGTTATTTTGACAGGTTATGAAGACCTTTGAGTTTCTGTGTGTATATGATATAACGATAGTTTTACCAAATGAAACGGTGCTGGTGAAATGACTCTCAGAGCAGCTGTGACTGAAGTTCATGTGTTTGTGTTCTCATATATTGAGACGACGGGAGCATCATGCGTGCTTGATGCAGCTCATTCACAGATTCATGCAGAAGAGTTTCATATTTAAATAGTACTCTTTTTGCACTTCAATATTCACAGACACTAGTCCATATAACATTGTACAGCCCTACTTTTGATTTAATAATCCAAGTGACATTCTGTGTTATATTGTAAATTGCATTTTTATGACTGAATTCTACAGTTCTGTCTGCATTTTCAAAACATAGGGCCCTAAATTAGAAATATAAAACATCCATTTCTAGCCATAATCATTTAACTTGTTACATACTGGAGTAAAATGTTTTGCTAAAACCTCATTTGCACTTCTGACACCCGGCACAATCTGACACCTTTGTGTCGACATCCAGCTGTGAAATTGCACCTGGCTCCATATGTCGCTCTATAACAAACTACGTTCCACTTGGGGAAATCTTTGGAATTTTCTTCATGTATATCACCTGATAGACCCCTCGTAGATTGGGTCAACCGATGTTGTATTAGCTGAGCTCTTGTTCAGATGGCTGAAAAGTAGGACAGGAACAAGAGAGAGACACAACGAGAGAAAAGGAGAAGCCCGGTTCTGGCGCAGCCGGCCCACCCTACCGCTGCGTTCAAAGCCATGTTGGTTCTGTCTGTTCCCTTGCCAATCCATGGAGAGTCCAGGCCCAAACACAGAATCTTTGCTAGAACAGGATTGGACCATAGCCATGCTTACTAAAAATGCTAAAGCTAAAATTCTAAGTCCATTTTCTGATTTTACGTCTTTGTGGACAGTAATTGTTTTATGTGGGAAATTTTCACCATTTACAGGCATTAGCTAGGGATTTTATTTCGGACTGAATCGGAATTGATCATGTGTTTCTCCATTCACTCCAAACCAAACAACAAACTGAGCTCAATTACTGATTTTTGACAAATGGGATAACTGGTCATTGAATTTTCACACAAATAAGCACTTTGTGCTTACTGGCCCATTTATTTTGGAAAACATTTTGGACACTTTTAGTTGCTGTGGGGCAACTGTTATGCATGGACATTGATTTGAACTACATGAACGCAATAATATTCCCAACCACAGTGACTGGGGAGAAAGGGAAAGAGCAAAAAGAAATGCAAGAGTTTGTGTCGATACCGAAGTTTCCATCCAATTTTTGCGCTATTCTGGTGTCGAAAATGCGAACGTGCATAAAAACGCTTGCGAAATTTGCTTTCTGCAGTCTGTTTCCAAACAACTGGCCTGTTTGTGTAATGACATCTTCAATTAAAAACCAATTGAACCAAAAGTATATGAGTATATCAGAAATTCTCTCCTTTTCACATCCCAGATATCCCCAAGTCTTTGTAAAATAGAGAGAGTATTGAGACAATTAAAATTGGCCAGCCTACTGCATACTAATTCTGCTAATCATTTAATATGTTTAAATTAGGAAATATCAGAGGACGACACTGAATGGTGCAGTTGCTCATCTGAAAGGACTACTTGTCTTTATGCGTTGAAGCCCATGATGACAAAACTTTAATTTTGAGATTTTAAATCAATCAACCTTTGAGATTACTGATGTTATCATACCGATTTAGAGTGAGACAATCCCGCTAACACCTTGCTAATATGTCGATGCTAATGCTAATTATATTTAGCATTGCTGATGTTTGCTGATATTTATATAATTTCCCACTAAAATCAAACCCATTATGTCACTTTCTGGTTGATGATGTCATTAAGGACCTGGCTTTTGTCAGCTGAAGGGATTTTATAAAGACTAACAGGAAATTGATGATGTAGGAAAAATGTATTTAAATTGAACTGAAGTGTAAGCCAGTGCTGCTGTATTACACTGAGCTCGATTTGCTGGCCTCCAAATGCATGGTTACACCTTCAATGCCTATCTCTCTCCATCAGGTTTGTTTAGACGCTTGTTGCTGGATGCAGCATCTGCTGCTGCAGTGAGAACTGGATTTTTGAGCTTTCTGTCAGCTGGTGGAACAAACACTTACACGCCCAGATGGGTCTGACTGGGGGCTGCAGACATACCGAGATGCCGTCACATGCCTCACGAGTCGAGGTGTCAGAGACGGAGTTAGTAATGGAAGGAGGGGGGTGACGAAAAGTGCTTTCCTCATGACACTTAACCCCACTCTAAACCCGCCAAAATCAGGCATCTAATTCCTCACGCGACAGACGAGATGAATCCACCGCAGCCGACCTCACTGATCTTTGGGAATATTTGTGCAGATCTGCACATTGAAACTAATGTGTCGGATGAACTTGCATTAATAAACCCATCTAAAATTAATAAAACCATTTCCTCAAATGCCACAGTTGTGAAAAGGAATCAAGTATGCAGATAGATGTTTTTTTCAGCTTGTAAAGGCTAATCACTCATTTCAAAGCAGTTCTTCGTCATTCAGCCAGAATCCTCAGCCAAAATGCTCAGTTCTCCTTTAAAGAACTATAAAATAAAATTCTGTCATCGTACACATTGTTCCAAATATTTCTTCTGTGGAACACAAAAGAAACATTTTTTGAGGAATATCCTGTCTTCAGTTTAATGGAAGTGAATGAAGATTAAAGGTGGGGTATGTATTTTTTCAAAAAATGCTTTAGAAAACTGAGTCGGGCCGAGTACCAAAACAAACTTGTAGCCAATCAGCGGTAAGGGGCGTGTCTACTCATGATGTGGAGGAGAGAGCGCTCAGTACACAGGACGGACATTAGCCGAGCCGAGCGACAGAAAGATAGAGATGGCGGATAAAAAAAACAAAAGAAGAAAACGTCTGCGGAACAAAAGAAGGCTTACGATAAGGCAAGAAGTAGAACCCGTGTAAATATCGGATCAGCTTTTCCGCCGCATCCAGTGTAGACAGCGTCACTGATTATAATGGGTTCTATAGTATTTTGTCATGCCGCTCGCGTCCGGTGTAGACACGGTGTAACATTGGTTTTGCTTTGTTTCATAGAACTAATCATTGCCTGGGTTGCGTACATATGTGTGCAGTGGAGCTATCAAAATAGGGGCGAGACTCTTTTGGGGTAGGGGCGTGTTTGTTTTGGTGATTTGAAATATCAACAATGGCTACCAGAAATCACTAGCCCCACCTTTAAGGCCGTCAAGCTTGAAAATGACACAAAAAAAAAACACTGTAAAAGCAGACCATATGACTACTTATGCACAATATGCTGCATCTTTTGATATGATGTGATATATGATATAATATGATAGCTTTTCTGTGAGAAACAGACCAAAATCTATATGCTGTCACCCCCCCCCCCCCCCGTTTTTT
>NW_015536544.1:50340-50721 GCF_001515605.1 Sinocyclocheilus anshuiensis
ATTTTGTCATGCCGCTCGCGTCCGGTGTAGACACGGTGTAACATTGGTTTTGCTTTGTTTCATAGAACTAATCATTGCCTGGGTTGCGTACATATGTGTGCAGTGGAGCTATCAAAATAGGGGCGAGACTCTTTTGGGGTAGGGGCGTGTTTGTTTTGGTGATTTGAAATATCAACAATGGCTACCAGAAATCACTAGCCCCACCTTTAAGGCCGTCAAGCTTGAAAATGACACAAAAAAAAAACACTGTAAAAGCAGACCATATGACTACTTATGCACAATATGCTGCATCTTTTGATATGATGTGATATATGATATAATATGATAGCTTTTCTGTGAGAAACAGACCAAAATCTATATGCTGTCACCCCCCCCCCCCCC
>NW_015536544.1:50731-59983 GCF_001515605.1 Sinocyclocheilus anshuiensis
CCCCTCCAGTTGTTAGGTAAAAATAAAAATAAATTCGATCTGAATAAAATATATTTTCTAAATTAATAAAAATAACAAAAGTAACTAAAATAATAACTAAATAACTAATTTTTTTATTAAATAAAAATGAACACTGACATTATAAAATTAAATAAAATTATTTCTAAAATTAATATATACTATAATTACACTAAAATAAGGAAATTTTATTGAACAAATTCAAGTTTATTTTTCAAATCAATCTTTTAAGTTATATAATTTTTAATGAATCGGTTGATCCAATTTATAAACCAGTATTTGTTTAAGAATTAGACTGATCTGATAACTCATTTATTCATTCACAGTGATTAACAGCTCACTATAGAAGAAGATTATTAGGCAATAATGATGTGAATTTCAATTTTTTTCTCACGAAATTGTATGAATTGAAATATAGTGCATATAGACATATAGAGCCTTCATATGATACATTTATGGTGCTTTTGCATCCTTACTAAAGCATTAAAGCTTGACTTCCCAACCACTGCACTGGAAAAGAGGAACCAGCACATCATTTAAAATACCTCCTTTTGTATTCCATAAAAGAAAGAAAGTCATAAGGGTTTGAATGAAATGTAGCGAGTAAATGATGGACTATCCTTTTAAATATTCTAATTAAGCTTTAATGGAATCCTGATTATTATCTTAACAGTGGCTGTGAAAATAATGAACACTGAGAGGTTTGAATCAATTGTTTGCTTGTACCTTGTACGACTGGAGTTATTACCAAACACATTTAAATGCTCTTGATAATGGCTTGAGCCTTCAGCAGATCCGGTACGTATTCTCTTTCCCATACTTCCGTCCGGCTTTTGCATCCATACCAGCACACACATACAAGCTTAGCATTGTGGCTGGAGGAGGAGAGATGGGAAGTGAGTGATTGATTCAGAGGCTGAATAGCCTTTTCTACCCTGCATTGAAATTCAGTCATTGAATCTGCTGCTTTCGAGCAGGTTCCGACAGCAGAAGCACGTCCCGTGACTGCGGATCAGTGTCCAGTGTAACCGTATCCCTTTACAAACTCCATGGTGTGTATAACATTCTGGAACATATGCTTATAATAATATGTGTTTGTGGTTGATATCCATTTCATCTCTTTAATCAATTCTTTTCACAGAAATTAGGGAACTAATACTGGAACTGTTCAGCATAGTCAGAAAAATCGGAGAGTCTAAAAATCTCTAAGTGATCTGAGAGTGTTTATGGCTGTGATTAATTTTTTAAAATCTATTTTATTGTGAGATGAGGCTTTCATTGACCTTTCTGCCATTTAGACATCATGACATCAGGCTGGAACAAAATGTCACATCTGATGCACTGTTTATCCAAGACTTGATTTGCAGCCCACACACAGATAATGGGTGAATTCATCATCCATTAAGAACCAGAGAACTTGTCCTACCAGCATGTTTTGGTTGAATCTTTGTAGTGGCTCTTTATAGTACAAAATTGTGATGACTTGAATGTACTATTTGTGTGTGTGTGTGTGTGTGTGTGTGTGTGTGAGAGAGTGTGTGTGTGTGTGTGTGTGTGTGTGTTGTATTAGCAATTATTTATTTTAAAGACCCCATTAAAATTACTTGATTCCCTGTGTTGAGGTATTTCCTGTTGAAACAGGAAGGTTGGGCAGGACATATCGAACTTTAAAAACAAACAAAACTTGGTAATCACAGGTGGTTTTTAGGGGGTGGGACATTCTCATTCTGGAGAGCATTTGATTGGATAAAAATCTGTGTAGTGCAGGATGAGTCATACATAGTTTTTATCCTTTTTCCCAGAAAGACAAATAATTAAACTGATTTATTTTTTTATTTTATTTTTTTGCATGTATCTGGTAAGAGTTAATTTTGTCAACTTTTAGGTGCATGCATTATATAGTATACACTGCCGGCCAAAAGTGTGAAACAATTAAATATTTTAATAATGCTCACCAATGCTGCATTTATTTGATCAAAAATACAGTAAAAACAGTAATATTGTGAAATAATATTACAATTTAAAATAACTGTTTTGTATTTTAATAAACAGGTTTTGTTATATTTAACTATTGAACTATTGTATTTTTTTATATTTGAATTCTACAGTCCAAATTGGTTTTGTAAATACCATTGTTTTTGTTTTTGTTTACCATGTTGATACTTGGAAAAAAGTTATTTATTTTCAGTTACAAATTACAATACAAACTCAGAATGTTACTGTAAGATTATATTATCATAATATTGTCATAATGTAATAGAAAGATATTTATTAAATTATATTATTAAAAAATAAGTGTAAAATTTTAAATAATAAAATACATTGCCAGAGTGCAACCGGAAATATAAATACGTAATTAGATATATAATTAAATTAAAAATGTATATAGTCAATGATCTACTGTATTTATTATATATTACAATATCATATTTTATTGAGTTTGTTTTATTCTGACAATTTTTATTTATTTATTTATTTTTATTTAAAAAATTGGCCCAAAATAAAATAATAATTTATTCCTGTGATGCAAAGCTGAATTTTCAGCAGCTGTTATGCCAGTCTTAAGTCACATCAGTGTCACATGATCCTTCAGAAATAATTTTCAGTGTACTGTAAATGTCAGCTTCAAACCTAACACACATGATCTAAAGGCCACAAAACTGTAACTTAGATTTCAAGTGATCTTTCAATAGTTTATATTTGTATTGACGAAGGCAGATGAGTTCTCTGAATTGAGGCCATGAAAATAACCCCCTATTTTCTCATGACAGATACAGTGATGTGTTAAACCACATGACAGATGTGTAAACTGAAGTGTGAATGAGTCTGGTATCTGTGAAGATCTGTCTCGGTGAAGAATCTGTTCCTGAGAATGCAAGGACACGCCAAACACTGTCATGGAGAAAACACGGCTTATTCCTAACTGTGTTCAATGTTGCGTGGCTTCTCATTTCCACACACGTCATTTTGTTGCAGTGACAAACAGGTTTTGTTTTATTTAATTGTGTGTTGAAGATGTGACTTGTTGATATCACATTAGCGATATTTTACACATTTATAGGTAGAGGAAATTGACCAGCGTTCTTTATTAATGAATGAATGAATGCATTCATTCACAATACAAACTCAGAACATGTTACTGTAATATGGTATTGTTGAATGTTATTAAAAATATCATTAATAATAAGTATATAACTATAAATAATAAAATGGATTAGAGCCAGAATTCAACTAAAATATAAATTATTATTATCTGAATCCTATAAAGCAAATCGGTTTCATAAATACTTCTCTGTTTTGTTTCTGTTTATACTTGGAAATGTTTTAGCACTAACTCTGACAACAGTGTGATGTCATACTTAAATGTCTTGTTTTGAATTTGTTTTCTGAAACGAAGAGTAGCGGTAGCTGATGAAAATATTATGTCATCACCCTTATTAGATTGCACATTAGAGTCCTATTTGAAAAGCTGGCACTAAACCAAGCCCAGCAGAGGGGTGTGGAGACTCCATCTGGTGTGCCTGGCATCCGGTGGGCCACTGGCCGTAATACTGCACTGTCTCACGTATCTCAACTCACAGAAACACACAACACACGCTTCTGCAGGACTTCACGAGGACTAAAAGTTGTTTCAGGTTTTGATTTATTATTCTTTACACTGTCTCGACAGGTTGAGACAGTGTGATGGTGGAGAACAGTGTGTGTTGTGTTAAATCAGACCATTGAAATATTATGTGTTGCTTCTCAACATCTACTGGAAGTGGAGAAACAGCTTACAGGATCATCTTCCACAAACAAAACACCATCTGAATAGTGAGGAAAATACGGAGTATGTACTGTAGTGTTTGTTTTGGGCTAGTAGACACATTGAGATGCCTCAAGCAGCTGGGTTGTCGGCCGATATTAGTCGGCAAAACAAAGCACACACACACACACACACAGGTTACGGGGGTGAGGTGAACCCATGAGGCTGTGCGGCCCATAGAGACTCGTTCACATCTTAACAAGACATAAGGTGCATGTGGTTAAGACCAGTTTGCACGTTAGATGCACATTGGAGTTATAGTTTAGTTTTAGTTCAAATTAACTGTACAAACATGCAGCTTATGTAGTAAGGAATATAGCACATGGTTTATTAGCCGTACAGAGTCAGACTTTTGAGTGTTTGCAAGTCTGATCCACATTATTTAACAATATGTATATGGGAAACACGCACTGGACAGACTGGTAAGTTTTCAAAACAATCCGAAACACTTTATTAACAGAACTGAATGCAAATCTTAGACAGCAGAGCATATGACGGAGGATAATTGGCAGACAATAGCTTTTAAAAAAATAATAAAAATAAATACTGTAATAATAATAGTGTATTGTTAAAAAAAAAAAACCTTCACTGCTTACTTTTTTCCCCCCTGATAAATGATAACACTAAGTTAAGGCTTAATTTCATTCTTTTTACTTTATGCCTCTCAAAACTGTAAAAATTTATATAAATACAGAAATTAAATATGCTAGTCTAAGACGTGTATTCAAGTCATTGGATGTATAAATTGCATTTTTAATGTATTTTTGTAAAAATTAGGATAGATAGATGGATAGACAGACAGACAGACAGACAGACAGACGATAGATAGACAGACAGACAGACAGACAGACAGACGATAGACAGACAGAGACAGATGATAGATAGATAGACAGACAGACAGACGATAGATAGACAGACAGACAGACAGATAGATAGATAGATAGATTTTGAAATGTATCAATTGAAATGTGTCAATTGGCAATTAGTGTTTAGGGAAAATCTCACTTTGTGACTTGCCTTTCTCCCTCTTGTTTTTTGATCATTCTTGTGAGTCTTCTTTTGAACAGAGGAGTGTTTCTCTCTAACTAGGTCTGAGAGACTGAATCTTCTCGGGCTTGTTGCTAAATATAAAGGAGGCGTAGTTTTACAGGAGGGTGCTGATTCTTCTTTCAAATCCCTCTACGCTTTAATGTTTTCTGATTTGTCTCACAGCAGCGATGAACGTGGATAAATTAGGTGCCTGTAATTAGCCGTCATTTGGGATCTGCAGGCTGATGGCAACAGGCTTGTGGATGTTAACATGCTAACACGATGAGCAACAGATTCTGAGGCTGAATTTGCAAATCATCCACTCTATAGTATGGCAGTTTTGGATTAGATATGTTGATATTTAGGACTATGCCATGTTTTGATTGAATGGTTTAGTTAAAAGCCATCTGTTTTGACCAGCAGCAGAGGATAACTAGCACAGTTTTTGCTGACACATATCCTCGTCCGCTGGAGATACGCTTCTGGATTCAAATCAGGCCGTGTCCCTTCATGTGTCTCTGTGAGAATGTGTTCTGGTATATTATAACTTCATACTTTAATCATCGGTCATCAGCTGATTGTTATTAGCTTCTATCCTCCAACACATTCTAGAACTGCCTGCGCTCATTAACAGGCCATGCCTACTTCATGAATATTCATAAGTAGGAGGCAGCAGATGGGAAATCAGTGTTAATGGATAATGTTTGATGGAAATAGTGCTGTGTTTGCGCCTTAGTCTCAGTTAAATTCTCACATATCAGCGGTGCAAACAAACCCTACACTGCTGCAAACAATGTGAAGCCAGAACTGCCTATAAGCATGTGAACAGGGATTCAAGTTGATAATTGCAATTTAGCTGCAATTAATGGCTAGCAATTAGCAACAATTTCATTCCAACAGGTCTAGATTTTTACGTTTTCAGAAGAAAATGCGAGAAAATGCTTGTGCTTTTTTCTGGATGGTTGCCGGGGTGTTGCTATGCGGTTGCTAGTCTTCTGGGTGATTTTTAGCTACTGTTATTTTATTTAGCTTTTTAACACGATGGAAATGAAAGAATTTAAACATAATAATAGGAAATATACTAATCTTATCAATAAACCTCTTCACACAAACAAACACAAACATTTGCCTCATAAATATATTAGTATAAAATATTAAAATATATTTATTTTATAATATTTAATAATAAATTATTTATTAGTATAGCATAATATATTTAATTAAAATTAATCAACTATTATTATTAGTTATAATAATAATAACGACAATAATATAGTATTATTATTATTATTATATTTAATTGTTATTTTGTAATCGTTTAATTATTTTTAATTCTTTTATTTCTGCTTTTTAACACAATGGAATTGTAATATTCATATAGTAGTAGTAGTAGTAGTAATAGTATTAATAATAATTGTTAATAATTGGTAGTGCCAATTTAGTTATCTTTATGATCTCTGGTCTAGTTTCTCAGTGTTACCAAACAGTAAACAGGCTATTGTGGTTTCAGTGTGGTCTGTTTTTGCTGCGTCTCTCTGTCTCTGTCTAGCTCTTGTCTAATGTGTTTTGTTGTTGTGATGAAATACATACAGAAGCAAGTTCTTCTGATCATCAGAAGCTCTGAGCTTCTGCACAACATGCAGAGACCCTCGACATTACACCAAAACACACCGTATCAGAGATTGAGCCAAATGAGTCAGCGCTGGAGTCATAATTACACTCATTTATTTGATCTATCTTCATAATCATCCGATGCTGTAACTGCATAAGTGATTTGAGATGAAATGTGTGTGTGTGTGTGTGTGTGTGTTTTATGTGTGTTCAATCGTGTACAGGGCACATGGGAACAATGTGGCACTTTCAAACTGCTTTTGGTCAAGAAATAGTGTGTGAAGAGGTTTATTGAGGAGTATTATATATTTCCCCTGCACATGATACACATGACGAGTCGTAGATCGACTGCCAACGTACTCTATTTCTTTTGAATTTAATGATGTTTTTCAACCCATTTTACTAAAAGTTAAACAGCTAAACAGGGTTTAAAAACAAAAAAAACAAAAAAAACCCTTAATTGACAAATGACATAAGTGACCATTTCAGAGACTTAGCAAATTATTATATATTTTTAAGTAAAATATGTTTTTTAACAATGAATTAATTAATTTAACAATTATTTTTTATTACAATTTTATTTAATAATTTAAAAAAGATTATTATTATTATTATTATTATTACTGTCTCTGTCTCTGTCTCTACTCTATATGACGGGTGATTGGTGACATCATTTCAAAGGGGGTGAAAATGATTAGATAATTTGTTGTTATTTTTATGTAACATTTTTTTACAACCAGATTTTAATTATTATTTTATTTCTGCTTTTATGTATGTATGTATTTTTTATTTTTTTTTTAAGTTACATATATAGATGGATCATTCACAGCAAGACCAGAAACAATTAACTGTATTAAGAGCGTAAAAAAAAATTACATTTTGATTTCATGTTGAATTTAATAAAAAAAGTTAAATATTTTTAAGAACTGATGATGGTAACACATGGTAATACCATGGTATTTTGTTACTAACCATATTTTTTACGTTACTCCACTGTATTTCATGGTATTACCATGGTGCATGCCCAAAAAACAACACTGACACATTAAATGTCCAAAAAACATGGTTATTTTTCATACTTTTCCTAGTATAGCTGCAAATGGCTGCAGAAAGAGTATGGCGCAAATCACAAAATCCTACTGACCTTAATGTACAGTATATCGATCACTCCTCTCTTCTGTTTCTGCTAATATCTCCACTGCTAAAAGGACACTATCACAACAAAATTAACAATTCGCCTAACTCTCGCATGCTCTTTAAAACATTTTCCTCCCTCCTTTGTCCTCCTCCTCCCCCTCCTTCATCAACTCTAACAGCTGACGACTTTCCCACATTCTTCATTAATAAAATTACAAACCTCAGTGCACAATTTTCCACATCACAATCTGTCAAGCACATCTTAACAGCAAACATACACTCGTTTTCATCCTTCTCTCCACTCTCTGAGGCAGAAGTCTCTAAACTCATCCTTTCCAATCATCCTACTACTTGTCCACTTGATCCTATTCCATCTCATCTCCTTCAAGCCATTTCTCCTGCCATTGTACCTGCACTCACTCACATCGTTAACACATACTGTCACGCTGGTGTTTTTCCCTCAACATTTAAACAGGCTCGTATAACCCCACTTCTTAAGAAACCCATGGCAAAGGGCATCTCAGGAACTGCACGCCAGTGGTTTGAGTCTTATCTCTCAGATAGGTCCTTAAAGGTATCTTGGAGAGGTGAGGTGTCCAAGTCGCACCATCTAGCTACTGGGGTGCCTCAGGGCTCAGTTCTTGGACCATTTCTCTTCTCTGTCTACATGGCATCACTAGGTTCTGTCATTCAGAAACATGGCTTTTCACCCATAATTCTCACACTTGCTTTGCATATCAGTTGGGTGTGATGGCACATTTTTCCACCGCTGCCAGACGTCTGACGCTCTGAAAATAAACCTCGCAGCCTCTGAGCGCAATTATGAAGGTTACTGTGTTAAATTTAGCCGTGGAAACGTTGATCATCAGCGGGAGAACAGGGAGATGTGATGAATGAGTGCGTGGCTGTTGTTGATGGTGACAACGGCTTCTCTGTTGACTGTGAGCACTGTGGCAGAGGTGAGGCTGTGCCTGTGAAAAGTGTTTTACAGCAGTTTAGATCGTAGGTGGAGGTGAGAGTAAGGGTCTTTCTGTTTCTCGCGCTCACTCTTTCACTGGGAATGTTTTTCGAGCTTGCTAACGTGGGCTCATGAATATTACAAGCCTGCAGGTCCTTGTGTGCTCAGGTAAATGCAGCGTGATGTGTACACAAACTGTTTCCTGTTTTCGGTGTATATGGCATGCTTCTATGAATGCACGTGTGGGTGGAGATTATATTTAATAAACAAAGTATGATCTGCTACTTTTTCCTAATTTCCTTCATTTAGACCTTTAAAAGCTTTCTTCAGAAGCCTTTCTTTAGTTGTTATGCTCAGTGAATTAGAAATACTACAATAGAGATTGTCAAACCTTTGTTCTCAGTGTTAAATCTCTCTATTTTTTTTAGCTGATGTTCATATATATAATTTACATATACATATAAATGGTGTATATATATATATATATATATGTGTGTGTGTGTGTGTGTGTGTAAGTTTGGGGTCAGTAAGGTATTTAAATGCTTTTGAAAGACGTCTAATCTGCTTTCCATTTATTTGATTAAAAATATTAATTTTAAAATATTAAGATTTAAAATGGCTGTTTTCTATGTGAATATCTGTTAAAATGTAATTTATTCCTGTGATCAAAGCTGAATTTTCAGTATCATTACTC
>NW_015536544.1:60119-61786 GCF_001515605.1 Sinocyclocheilus anshuiensis
AAAGGTCTTCAATTTGGGGATGGCATCACAATATGGAACATTTTTTCTGGAAACTTTTTCTTTTTTTTAGCTGATTTTTGAATAATTAAAAGAGCCAATTGCCTTTTAAAGTCTTAAAATGTCTTAAATGCCATAGCAAAAGTCTTTCAAAAATTATAATTGTAATGTCTTCAATCTGGGGGGAGAAAAATAGGAATCATGATACAGATTAATGTGATTATTAACTTTTTTTTTCTTTATCTCTGTTTTTCTTGAACTGATTTTTTAAATAAGAGCCATAAGAAAAAAGTCATAATTATTTTTTGATGTCTTAAATTTGGGAATGGAAAAATACAGATCATGATATGGTTTGATGCGATTATTAGACTTCAATCGATGATTACCGTGCATTTATACCAAGTGATTGTGAATCTTCTGCTGTTGATATATTATGACAATGTTTACATTATGGTTTATTGTATTGTAATATTTTTATTTTTATTGAAATAATTATATGTTGTAGTAGACAGCTGTAAGAGTGCATATTTTGTCTCATCTTTTTGAATAAGTAGTTGATAATACTAAGGCATTTCAAAATAACAGTGCTGTCGTATTTCAGCTTGTTTATAATTAAATGTACAGCATTGTGCATAATTATTTTTTTTCTGTTAATTATTTGTATTTTGGCTACACAATAAACTGTATCTAGCTTTTAATGCATCATAAACTTATGTGGATTCTCTCTGGGTCGCCTATCACAGGAAGGAAAGACTAAGAGCATTATTTAACAGATTCAATAGATTTTGTTGGTATCTCAAAAAAAAGTCTGAAATTTGATTTTAATAATGCATAATAAGAAGAAAGAAGCAGCATATCTGGTTAAAATGTTAAAATTAAAATTAATAAAATAGTTTTGTCAGTTTTTAGGAATACATTCACATATAGAGGGTCTTAAATTGGATAGAAGTTCCCTTGACAGGCTTTCTTCTTTTACCAACCTCTTTTCCTAAAAGCCCTGACCTTTGACCCTTGGGCTAATGTAGTTGTCCATCTCTTTGCCTGTCACTCTTCCCCAGTCTAATGCTGTGAAATGAGACTCTGTCAGAGCTGTGAGCCGCTGTTCCGAGGGGAGGAGAGTGAAATGTACAGCATGCATAGCTGTGAATTATGTGTTGTGATTCTTGCTTCTTGAGGTAACAGCAGCTCAAAGAGATCTTGCTGTAAAAACTGCTGCCGTGGGAGACTTGGGCCTGCTGAGGCATCAAATATAGTGTGTTTTGTGTATGCATATTATTTTTTTGTGCCGCGTAGATTCACACTGTCTGTAGAATGACCTCATCGCTCACAGTACACACACACACACACACACACACACACACACACACACATTTTATTTTGGATGTGATTAATCACGATTAATCATTTGACAGCACTAGTTTTAACATTTTTTATTAAATGTGAGCGATTATTTTCTGTGCAGAAGTCGCTGTCACACCTTAGTAAGGTGTTATCAGTGGTTGCCATGAGTTTGCTATAAGGTTACTAAGATATCTGAGTGTTTTTTAATGTGTTACTATGCAGTTAGTCGGAGTGTTGCTTGGTGCCTGTTTACTGGCCTAAGTCTAAAAAATTCCACCCCCAAGGCTCTAGATATAGCTCGGGTCCATAGGATTTTTTTTTTTTTTTTT